>NC_025693.1:23254680-23303500 GCF_000633955.1 Camelina sativa
ATACAAATGAATTAGAACATAGCTAATAGGAAAAATTGATAGTAAACTTCGCAGCAACATCCGCACATATATACATTCTGAAAACACTAACTATATATAACTAAATACACACGTAAGTAGTCTGCTTAGCATTTTAATGATACCTCCTGATCTGTAATAGAGCCAAAAATGGAAATTTCACGTTATTTTCCTCGTCATGGCTTCATCATGTTGCTTCTTGTTATGTTTCTTTCATCTGTTTCTAATCTTGCTTCAAAAATCAACGGGTCTTTTGATGAAAGAGGCACTAATTCTAAAGGATCTCCTCCACGGGGAAAAGAATATTCTTTCTGCGGGTTGAATAACCCGTCTGAAGATGGTATCATATTTTCACCTAAATGCGATAAAGGATATGTTTTTTCGCAGATCAAATTCGCCGACTATGGTCAGCCCACTGGTTCATCATGTGAAACGCTTAAACGTGGAAATTGCGGTGCGCCCGCTACTTTGAGACTCGTCAAAGAGGTTGTTAACAAAGTTACTCAGCAATTGTAATCTGTTTGACGATAATTCTTTCTTATTGATTGTTATTTTTTTTCTTATTCACGCAGAATTGTCTTGGAAAAGAACGGTGTAGGATTTATATTACAGACGAGATGTTTGGTCCAACACATTGTAAAGGACTTGTTAACTTCGTCTTTTCTGCTATTTGTAAAAAAACTTAAGGCTTTCTTAATTATTTCCTACGTTAATTAAGAGAATGTTATTCTTATTGTAACGTTTTTTTTCTCATGTTGTTGATTTACGTAACCCACCGAATTAGGCTTTTGTTTCCTATTTCAAGATTTGAGAGAAAATTTTAGACCTCCCGTGATGAGCATGCTAACTCAATTAATTATGCAGCTTTCCCTAGTTTCCACTAGGCCTGGGCATTTTATTCCAACCCAAATCCCGAACCCGACCCGAAGTAGATGGTTCGGTTCGGGTTCGGATATTGTATAAAACCCGATCGGGTTTAGTACCTTTGAGGTTCGGATACCCGAACCGAATGCCCATCCAAACTAACCCGAATTAAGTGTAAAAATATGCATCTTAAAGGATTTGAGCCCATGACCTTGAGCAATTAAGGGTGCATCTTCAACCATTTTGCCATTTTAGTTTCTGATTTAAGATGAAATGTTAAATATATATATATACTAGAAAGTAGCCTACGCGATGCATGGGTTATGTATACATTATTAATTTGAAATAAAGAATCAAATTTCTATTTAATTGTATATGAAATGTACATATAATTGTTAATATATGTCTTAAAAATTAATTTTCATAATATTACGGTTTAGCTATAATATTTTAATATATAATTGTTATATGATGCTTCGTAAAAGAGTCATTTTAAGATAGAGAAAATTAAAAATGTAAATTACACAGAATTGTTGAAAATATTTAGACAATATGTTACTATAATAATAGGACCATTGTTTTAGTTACCGCAAAATCAATTTAATTTTGTATTTTCGTTAAGTAATTAAGATAAATTATATTTTTTTACATTTTTTTTGAAAAAAAACTGATAAGTAGTCTAAAAAGAAAATTGTAAGACCTTACTATATAATTAATTTGATAGACAATTTAATGTTGTTCTATATATTAATTTTACTTTCATCATATAAAAGTAATACTTAACAACAAATAATTTTAAAAGAAATACCCTCTCTTGTAATCCATTTTCAATAATATCCTTATACATATATAAAATAACTAAATTATAAACCTTAAACTTCAAATATTAAGAGGGGGTTATTGGTTCTATGATTTTAATGGATTTGGATATCCAGACAAAAATCATGGGTTATTCAATCATTGATCTTAAAATACTTATCAAATAAACATACTATACATTATCTCTTCATCACTCTTGAATGAACTTGCCTTAACTTTTTTTTTGTTTTGTTTTGTGAATGATTTCATAAGTATTGATGTACCATTTTTTCTATTGCTTACTTTTTTTATGACTCACCTCTGTATAATTAACTTTTATTTTGCTCGGTCCAAATATTTGAAGTGCCTTTGATATGCCTCCATTGTCATGGATAGTGATTCTCCACAATCCAGCCTGGCCAATATTATAATATGAAACAAAATCTCTTTCATCCAACAAAATGAAAACGTTGCCAGAAATCATAATTCGGCCTTCTTTCCATTTATCATTGAAAATTTTAAACACTATATTAGTTTAAAAATTATGTAGGACTGCATTAAATGGTTATATTAGACAATACTCCCTCTGTTCCTGATTAATCCATATTTTAGGATTTTCAAACATATTAGAAACTGACTTTAGTCGCATTATTTTTTTTCGATTAACAAATTTCAACCAACAATTTTCAGTTTCTTTTTTGAAGTTTACAATTTGTCATTAATTACTTATTAAAAATATATAGAAAACCTAAAATTTGTTTTTTGTGCAACATTTTTGTTCTCTAGAAAATGGATTAATAAGGAATGGATGGAGTAGATTTTAGTGAGAAAAACATATTGTTTAATAGGACAAAATTATTTTACAAAATGTACCTTGTCAATGCATCTATGTAAGTATTCTACCAAAAATAAAATGCGTCTACGTAACTGTAAAAGTTGAAAAAGACTTGGCCATGTTTTTCACTCTTTTTCGTATATGTGAAACACAGAACACATGAAATATATCTTGATTATGGAGAAAAAGAGTAAATATATTTTGATTAATTATAAGGACCCCTTGCTAGACATCAAACCTCTGTTTGATCATCGAGGATTGGAGAAGAGTACCATCATATCAAGAAACTTGACGATCTGTTTTCCTCTTGCAGCGATGATGATACGTTAGAGCAGGTCTATAATTTGAGAGTAAATTTGAGTCCAAGTATTTAAGTAAATGTCTACATATGGCTATATATACGTACACTATTTGAATGTTAGATAGATGTTATTCTTAGGTTCAAAATATTTTATTGACAGTTACAAATTTGGGAATTATGGAATTTGGTGTCATAACTTTTGTAACATAAATATTTTCATTAGATTAAATACAGTTCAATGTGTGGTTATTGAAATTATAAAAACGCATCTCTCTTTAATGCATGGTGAAAGAAATTTGTAGCCCGCTACATGATATTAAATATAAAATTTCAATATATTTTCTATATAAGAAATAATCAAACTTAATGATTTAAGTAATACTGTTTTAAATATGTCACTTACAATTGTGTAATGAAATAAATAGATAGAAAATCAAGAAAAGTCAACATATATCAAATTCTTCTTATATATATATATATATGATTTTGAATATGACAACAATTCTGAAATACTCTTGACAGATTGATTTTATGTTGATATGTGCATTGATATTAAAGGAAAAGCTATTATTTGTGTAATTTATACATTATTATGTAATTTATCATAACTTAATAGGAATTTAGTGGAACTGACTAACTTTATTGCCTACTCAATTAACAAAAAGAAAAAATATATGATTTTAAAATGTGTAATAATTAAAGTTTATAAAATTACATAAAGGCATAATCATAATCATGTATTTAAACTATTTCATTTCTCATCCAAGATATGATTTTTATTATGATATTTTCTTTTATTATAAAATACTGTGTATTTTTTCACTTAAAAGGATGAAAGAAAAATTAAATAGAATGTAAGATAATGTGTAAAACAGATGTATCAAATATCAGTTAATTTATTAGTAAATGTTAAAGAATATTAGATTTTATATCAAATATATAATATGAGATTTTATTATAAAACAATCTGATTTTGTTTAACAAAAGAACTTAAGATATAAAAATGGATTTAAAAATATATGTCAATTGTACCAACTGGATAAGAGAAGTATGATTATTTGGAATTGAAAATGATATAAATTTGTTGAAAAAAATTGAAATAAAAGATGACAGGTGTCACTAAAAGAGAATGCCAAATATTGCAATGTGAGTAAGAGTTAGGAAAAACCTTCTCATATTATATAAGATATATACAAGTTTTCTAAAATTTATAAAAAAAATAAAAATTAGTTTTTTTTTCATGGTTTGATTGAGTTTGGGTATACCCAAATTACTCGAATCTGAACGGATAATACCCGAATCCGACCCGAAAGTATAAAAAATCCGAAGGTGTTCTATATGTCTAAACCCGAACTCGATCGGGTTTGGGAATCCGAATGCCCAGGGCTAGTTTCCACTATTTTGTTTAAAAATGTATTAATATATGGAAAATATATCTCAGGGGCAACTGTGAATTATTTGGGTTGGAGTTTAACTGGAACTTTTACCTCACATGTGAGAATCATATCTGTCAACCACACGGATCTATGTTACACGTACGGAGTAAACTCGTATTTGCACGCGCAAAAAATATACAAATCAACAACGTACACTTTTTCTTCACTTTTGCATTTTCCTAAACAACTCAAATGTTTCAATAACTTTGTATCGTCCATATAGCCTCATGGATATATTCTTCTTCATGCTCATCATCTTGAAATTAACATGTTTTCTATGATTTTAATATTATAGACGATGGAGCTCGAACTCTCAAAATAATCAACTAACAAAAAAAAAACAAACTACGGAATAATTTGTTGAACGTTGTATATAGTTACAAAACCGGGGAATTTCAAAACGTTTAAAGTTAAAAACATGAAAAGTGGTACAACATGCATCACTTCTATATTATTGTGACGTACGGGTACAAATATAAGTTCGAAATTTTAAGTTTGTTTTTTTTAATATAACAATAAAATCAATTTTAGGAGACAAAACTCTAAAGATCAACGGATAATGGTGAAACCAAATAAACTCTCTTTTGCAATTAAAAATCTTTTTTTTTTTTCCTTTAAAGAAGCAAATCTATTAATAAATAATCGTAGAAAAGTCAGAATGATGTCCTTCACCAACACCTCCGACATCCAAGAATCAAAAGAAAATTTTGACAGAAAATTTTGCGGACACATCCGCACACGAGTTCGTCCCTCCAACAGACTTTATAATTTTCAATGAAAAAAAAACCCCTATATATAACTATGTCCGTACTAGTATATGTTAATAGCATTTTCACTACACCAAAAAAAAATGGGAGCTACTCATTGTCGTCGTCATGGCTTCATAATAGTTCTTGTTATGTTTCTTTCCTCTATCTCTTCTTTAGCTTCAAAATTGGACGTTAACTATGATGCAAGAGGCATCAAAATCGAAGTTGGCCTGAAACATAATCTCTCTGGTTCCATTCCTAACCCTCGTAGTGACTTTGGTAGTTCTCTTCCTACTTTGGGCAATCAGATTCCAGTTTGTCGTCACCAAAACAGGTCTAGAGCCCCTGTATTGATATTTGATTGCAAAGAGAAAGGATATGTTTTCACAAAGATCAATTTCGCTGACTACGGCCATGCAAGTGGTGATTGTGGTAACTTTAAACGCGGCAATTGCGGCGCACCCGATACCTTGAGGCTCGTCAAAAAGGTTTGTACCACTTATTCATTGTGCTTTGGTACGATGTTTTATATAAATTGGGTTTGCGGAAACGCTTAGTTCTTCCCATGATGAGTTGAGGTATGGAAAATCCGAACATTAGGTGCCAATTAGAAAAAATATATATTAAATATATGCACAGAACACCAAACTAAACATATGTTCATTATGTTGGTTCACCATTATTTCATGGAGAATGAAATATTAAATTTCAATAAATCTTATAATTTATTATTCGTGCAGAACTGTCTTGGAAAATGGCAGTGTGTGCTTCTTTTGGGGAGAGGGGACGAGATGTTTGGTCCGACACACTGCAAGAGTCCTCCTTGGTTCGTTGTTGAAGCTACTTGTACAAAAACTTAGGTCTCTACTGCTCAAGTTTCTTTATAATTTTTTTCTCTTTCCTCGCTTTGATCAAAGTTTGTTATTGATCATATTCAGATACTAGGGGCTCGCACCTGCCACAAAATTGTGGAAATTTTTGTCCTGCATGTATTATCCGTTAGATCAAACTTTTATTACAGTATTATTTCATATTTTGTTCCTATAATTCTTATAATTCGTTACCGTACGTAAATTTAATCCTAAACCTACATCCATCAGCTAAAAATTTTAAATCGGAAAAGGTCCTGAATTTTTTGTTTTGCTCAAGCTCGAAAAGAAAAGATAAAACACAGGGAAAGAAATCAAGCTTAATATATATGAAGAGAGAATTTTGAGTGTGAGGAGAAGTGTATTTTTAGGAAAGCTCATCGAAGGAGAACAATGCTTCTACAATTTTTCTCAGAAAAAAACAGTTTTTTTAGTTTGTGTATATTTTCGAAAGTATCAGTTGTAATTTGTGTTTTTCTTTTTTTGAAATAGCTAGCTAAATTAATTGATGTTGTTTGTATTTTTTTATATAAAAACATGACATAACCAAATGGACAACGTAAATAACATCTCAAACTACATGTGATCAATAAAGGTGCCAAATATCTAAAAATCTAAAAAGCTAACGGATGATTGTGAAACTAATTAATTAAATAAACTCTAGTACAGTATATACTACAACATCTTATCTTTTTTTTTTCTGCACTTATTTAAATATAGTAATCTATTATAATAAGTAACACCTCCGAAAACCAAGAAATAACCGAATTGAAAAAATAAATATACCAATTGATAGAAAAATTTGTGGCCACGAATACGCCTCTGCAAAACTTAAGTAAAAACAAGAATCTATAACTACATCCATAAGTGGCATAGTTGACCTTTTCGTTATTTTTTTTATGAGAACAGAAAAAATGGATACAAGCCACTGCAAGGGACCTCCTACACTCGCTGTTGACGCCACTTGTACAAAATCCTAGGTTTCATATTCTCTTTTCTTTCGTTTTGATCAAGTTGTTGTTGGTCATAACTTTTATTGTGCAACACACGAGGGTCTTTTGATGCACGGATCTTTATGTTGTCGATCAAGTTTCAAGCGTTTTTATATCATCAACATAGTCTTTGATTGTTTCAGTGAATCTTTATTTTGTTGGAGTTCGTGAGTTTCTAACTCAATACTGATTGACTCATAATTATTTAGGCTTCATATATAATTGTCGATGTGAGATTTCTAGCTAACACGTCTTCCAAAGATAATCCATGACATAGAATCCCATGATTTTGTTCAAAAAAAAAGAAGAAAAATCCCATGATTTGATAAATTATGGGTTAGATAAGTGTGATCAATATTGGCTTCCTCTGATCGGACCAACTTTGAAAATCACTTTGGTTTCAGTTGTTTGAATTTCCAATTCAAAACTACTTTATTTTGATTATATATATATATAATATGTGAGTGCATGTAATGACAAAGACTGCAGACGAACACAAACCATCTGAAAATGTGAAATTTAGAGATATGCATGTGAAATTATCATTAGTTTGGTGGGAATTAATGTAAGAACACTAATGAAATTTCATGACATACATAAAAAGCAAATAACATGAATACACGTACTCTCATATTCTGGCTGCTTTTATATAACAAAAAATTAATTAATTAGCAACGACAACAATCTAAAGATCAACAAAAAATTTAGGAAACAAATTAAACTCACAACTATGAAAATTAAAATGTTATATTTTTTTTTTCTTTCACTGGAAATATTGCAAATCTATTAGTAATAAGTAATCGTGGAAAAGTCAGCATGAATGTCTTTCACTAAACTCCTCCGAAGTCCGAAAACCAAGAAAAGAAACAAGAGAATGTAAAAAATATAGAACTAGTAATTGGGAGGAAATTTCGTGGCCACATCTACGAATGAAATCACCTCTACAAAACTTTGATTAATTCATAAGTAGCTAATCTACTTAAAACATTTTCGATAGCTTGATCATGAGAGCATAAATAAATAAAAATGGATAGTTTACATTGTCGTCATCATTATGGCTTAATTTTGCTTCTTGTTCTACTTCATTCCTCTCTCTTTGGTTTAGCTTCAAAGATCGATGTTTCTTACAATGAACGAGGCAGCAGGATCAACAATGACCAGAAACATGTAGCCTGTACGAATCAAGAACCTGATCCCGGTCCGCTAACGCGTATTTCTTGCAATGAACCTGGATATGTTATGACAAAGATCAATTTCGCTGACTATGGCAATCCCACTGGTACATGTGGACGCTTTAGACACGGCAATTGCCGCGCAGCAGCTACCATGAGGATCGTCAAAAAGGTTAACAAAAATAGACTAACAGTAATGTTGGTTTTTGCCTTCTCCATATCATGTGGACTAAATTCATAAATATTTCAAAGAATCTTAATTATTGGTTATTTGTGCAGAATTGTCTTGGAAAAGCGAAGTGTCAACTTTTGGTCACGGACGAGATGTTTGGTCCGAGCCATTGTAAAGGAGCTCCTATGCTCGCTGTTCAAACCACTTGTACAAAAGCTTAGATTTCATATTTCTTAAGTGTTTTTTCTTTCTTTTTCTTTTTCCCCCTTAATTAGATCTCGTTTTTTGGTCAAGTTGTTCTTTTCTCGTTTCTTTGATGCTTGGATCTTTATGTTGTCGATCATGTTTCAAATGTTTGATCTTGATCACTAATTTTAACCATTTTTACACATTGACGGGATAAGCACATCTGAAAATTTTCACCATACTCTTCAAAATGGAAGTGAATTTGATAGTGAATTTACGATGCATCGGAGGACGTTAATCAAACTCATAACTGATTATAACTTTATAAGAGTAAGATACCTTCTGTTTGTTCCTTATGCATTTGTTATCGAACCTTGCACTCTATTTTTAAGCTCAACGTTATGGATGTGCAAGCATGGAGTGCATAGCCATAGAGTGATAGTGATAGAGCACTTTTGTTGTAGTAGGGTCTTTAATTACTCTTCTGTCCTATTTTAATAGTTTTTTTGGACTTAAAAGGTACACAAATTCAGAAATAATAAATATTTTATCATTTAGAGAAATTCAACCAATATTGCAGAATCTATATAATAATAACAATCCGAATAAATGCGACCAACAGTTGTGTTTTTTCAATCATACATTTTAGATATTTTCTGAAAAGTCGTGATGGATCATTAAAACGGTTATTTATGAAAAGTTACAACTGTTCACTGTGAAGTTGTGTTGATTGGAACATTTGTATCTTTTGGAATATATATATTTGTCTGTTTGAACTGTTTTCATTTTTTTTGCCATGACACAAAGTCAACTAAAATTTCAATCTCAATGGTTTATACGTTTTTCTAAATTATTTTCTAGCATTCATTCTTTTATAAGTCAAGAAATTCCTCTAATTCTTGATTTAATAAAAAAAATTTGGAATGATGAATCTAATTTACATCTTTTAGTTAATTTTAAATATAAAAGTTTAATAAAAATACCTAGAGTGTTTTTCCAAGAGTTAGATGGATGACATAGTAAATTTTGGATTTGACTTTTCAATATATTTAAACCCAATCCGAATAAATGCCACTAAAAGTTTTGTTTTTTCAATCGTACCTTTTGGATAATTTTTTAAAAAAATCTGTAAAAAATTTAAATTGTATGTTTTACAAAAATTTGCAATTTTCATTGTAATTGGTTTTTTGTAAAGTTGCAACTTTTCATTGTAGAGTTGTGTTTATTTGAATATTTGTATCTTTTGAAATCTATATGTTTGAACTGTTTTCATTTTTTTTGTCAAGACACAAAATAATATTAAATTTTAATATCAACAGTTGTTACAGCTTTCTAAATTATTCTCTAGCATTCATTCTTGTAAAAGTAAAAAAACTCTTCCAATTCTTGATTTAACAAAAGATTTTTGGAATGATGAATCGAATCTACAACTTTTAGTTAATGTTAAATATAAAAATTTAATGTCTATATATAATAGCAATCCGAATAAATGCCACCAAAAGTTGTGTTTTTTTCAACTGTACCTTTTGGATATATTTTTTAAAAATCTGTAGAAAAATTAAATTGTGTGTTTTACAAAAAGTTGCGATTGTTCATTATAACAGGTTTTTTTTTGTAAAGCTGCAACTGTTCATTGTAGAGTTGTGTTTATTCAAATATTCGTATCTTTTGAAATCTAAATATATTTGTCTTTTTGAACTGTTTTCATTTTTTTGCCATGACACAAAATAATATAAAATTTCAGTATCAACAGTATTTACACATTTCTAAATTATTCTCTGGCATTCATTATTTTAAAAGTAAAAATATTCCTTCAATTCTTGATTTAACAAAAGATATTTGGAATAACGAATCTAATTTACAACTTTTAGTTAATTTTAAATATAAAAATTTCATGAAAATAACTAGAGTTTTTTTTTCAAGAGTTAGATGGGTTATATAGTGAGCTTTTAAATTTAACTTCTTAATATGGTAATAAAGATGACTTCTATTTAAAAACAGTTTATATGGGTTATTAGGTGAAATCAAGTGCATACACAACATTTGCGATTTTTTGTAGCACCTTTTCATAAGTTTTTTTTTAATTCAAACGATTGTATCTGATCATTGTAAAGTTGTGTCTTTTCACTATATTTTTTTAATATATTTTCATCATAACTTTTCGGTCTAATATATGTGTCTATTTAAATAGTCATGTCTTTTAATCTCTCTTTATATTTGTCTCTTCATCAGTAACTAACAAGTTCATTGAAACAAAATTTTCATTTTATGTTGAATCTAAATAATTAAATATTAATATCTAATATTCAGCGTTATTCTCTAATCTAACTAAAATTTTAGAAAAGATTATAGCATTAGAGAAATTTAATACAACTTAATATAGAATTTATAGTTGCCACTATTTTTACCATAATTTTTTGTTAAAAAATAGTTTAATATTTAAAAATAAGAATAACAATCTGAATAAATATGAACAACAGTTGCGATTTCACCTCCATTGGACAACCCCATGGCGCAGGAGGATTGTGGCGCCAATACGACACCAGACAGCTTCCTCCAAATCTGACTCGTACGAGATGGCACTTGAGACCCAAACACTATGCTGGGGCTTACAAGCTAACCAGATATTCTGTAGCCGGCTTTCACACTTTCCTCTACTTCCTCCATTTTGCACCTGATGTACCCGGTAACTCTGATATTTCAAGATAAAAGAATAATTTGGTTTGGTTATGCTTTGCCGTCAATATAAGTGTAAGGTTTATTATAATTCCTTGAAGAATTTTTAATATTTTTTTTTTGCATGGTTCCTAGAAAAAACCTAACGGCGCATTATGTCAAATTTTTAATTAATCAAACTTTTAAGTTAATCAAATTTGGATTACTCAAATTTTTAGTTACTCAAATTTTTCCAGACATGTATATTAAGAAAACATATTAAAATTCGAATTATAAGTGTGTTATTTTTATGATTAACATTTTTATGATTATAAAAAAGAGAGGTGAAAATCAATTCTGTTTTAAGAAATTTAGAGAACCCCATAGCATGACTATTGGTCATCTCTAAAATGGATTTTTCAAAAATATTTTAAATATAATACTATTGAATTTAAATTTTATTTGTTTTGAAAAATTCAACCAATCAGTTTTTAACATGTAATGAGAGAAGGGTTTGAGAATGTCTCTGAAAATTTAGGCTGAGACATTGTGTCTCTCTCGTGAACTTTTTATTATTTTTATATTTTTTATTCTTTTGACACTCACAAAAAATGACTAGTGGCCATGCACTCATAAGAGACTCATTAACACATGTTAATATGTGTTTAGTTATAAAACTAATTTTTTATTTAAAATTTAAATAATTAACTAAATTAAATTACAGCTATTAATTTATTCTATATGAGAGACTATGAGAGTCTTTGTGCACTGCACATGCTCTAAGTTAAAAGAGAAAAAAATTCTGGTTAGTAACTCGAGTCATTAATGAAAAGGCCCTAAGAACATGATTATTGGAGGTTCTCTTAGAGATTCTCTTAGTTAAAATCTTAAAAGTAATAATAAAAAAAATAACTGAGGAACGCTGCTTCCTATAGTAACTGAAGAATCGTTACTCAAGACTGGTATCAACATTTAAGTAGTTAATTTTCTATTTTTAGATTTATTATTTAAATATATAATAATATTAAAAGAAAATCATTAAAATATACTTTTTGGAGTAACGATTGATCGTTGCTGGGATAATGACGCTCTTACAAGTTATGAGAACTACTCTTTCTCACCTGTCTAAGTCAATGTATGTTTAAGTCAGTCTTCTCACTTGTGAACAAAAAAGGAAAAATTAGTCTTCCGACCTCTTATCTTCAAAGTGAGAAGACCGTTTCTACTTGCTCGGAATAATGTGGGTTGTTTTCTAACGGAACCTCACACGAATATGTCTCTTCACATCTCTTTAATTTGATTTTTTTTTTTTTGTTCTAATTGAGTTAAAAGAAGCAACATTAAATTGGGGATGCTCTTTCACCATTATTGCGTACTGTCAACTTATCATTTACGAATTACGAATTCGTAATTGTGACCCACGATATTTTATTTTAACCGTCAAACTCGACGATGTACGCAAAAGACCAAACACACTTGTTCTCTGACTAGATTACACGTAACATAGCTGCGTGTAAGAGCGCCTGCGCGGCGTTTAGTTCGCTGCAAACTTGCTCTGACGTTACTCGACAATATTCAAGAACGCATGCCCTAGTTTAAATAATTATAAACTATTAAATTATCAGAAATAGTTCAAAGAAACTTGAATTTTTTTAAATAAAATGAAAAAGTCTAAAACATTCTAATATATATTGAAACAAAGAGAATATTTTTTTTTGGTTTTTAGAATTAGATTTTTTCACTATTTTAAAATATTTAGGCGAAAAACTATACCATAATTCAGTCCTGTACAAACTAGATTATATACGTATGGAAAATTACAAGTTCTTACAAATCAAGAAAAAAGCAGGATTTGTAAAAAATTATTTTAGAAAGTACAACGTGTTAAGATGCAATTTGTGTCACAAAGTATCCTTAACAAAAAAAAAAAAAAATCACTTGGAGACAAAAAAACAATCACAGTAAAAATAGAAAAAAAAAAACTAACACATTTTTGATTATGACTTAAAAAGCTGACGTCATGAAGAAAGTGGTTGAACCTTGACGTCAACCTTAACCCAGATACGAACAACGATCCGTGTGCCAAAAATATTTCGTTCCGACTCTTTTTTTTTTTTTTTTTNTTTCCAATCCAATGGACCTGAATCGCAAACACAAGGTACCTCTCCTCCTCCTCCTCCTCCTCCTTCTTCTCCCGATACTGTTGAAATTAAACCATCTCGATGCTGTTCTGATCATCGCTTTCGAATTCTCGATCTGAACTCTGCTAAATGGCACTGAATTATTATTTTTTGCTCAAAAATTTTCTGGTTGAAATTGCTAGTCCTAATCTTTTTGACACCTTGTTTCTAGGAAAACTTAGGGCTCTTAATTCTTCTTATAGCACTCAGATTTTTGTGGAAGTTTTAAGCTCCTGGTAGTGAAAGAAGAAGCTTGATATGCCTTAGTTTTGGAATATTAGACTATTAGAATGGTCTGTTTCCGAGGGAATTAAAAATTATGTTTCGGTTTGCTTCAAAAAATTGTTGATCTAAGGTTGATTGCATGTTCTTAAAAATTGGTGCATGATGATGATGATGATGCATCAGGTGTCCCTTAGAGGCGCCAGCAGTGGGGAGATATCACGGGATGCTTTGCTTGCTAAAGTGTCTCAAGAGAGGGAGCTACGCAGTTACGCAAGACGTGCTAATGCTGCAGCTATTTATATTCAGGTACCTCTTTCTGTTGCCTTTGGCTCTCAAGTGGTGAACTTATATTAAAACCGTCGCTATGGCTAAAAAAAAGTATCTTTTGTTGATTGTTAATATAGTGAAAATTAGTAGGAGAACGTTTTGTGCAGTTTATATGATTGTTGGTATTGGAAGAAGTGGCTAAGCTTGGTGTCATCATTCCAGTACATTTATAGGATTATTCTGAGTTGGAATTTATGGATGTCGTTTTTGGCATAACCTTATATCATTTTCCAATATTTGTAGAGAGTTTGGAGGTCTTATATTGTGAGAAAGAAGGCAGCTATAGAGATCCAAGAGGAGTGGGAGATTTCACTGAGTTGCCGTTCTGATACACTGACTAAAAGTTGGGTATCAAGCACAGTATTGAGACCGTTCCTCTTCTTTATCAGATCTTTGTCTGTCCAACATCAAAAGATACAGTCAAGAGATATACACTGCATGCAAACTTGCTTTAAGATTCTATTGGAAAGCATCAACTCTAATGGTATGATTTTCTTGTTTCGCTTGAATTTAAATCGTTCTTCTTGCAAAGTAGGAGAGATAGAAATCCTGAATGGATGCTGTTATTGTCTTTTTGCAGATCAGGGGTGCAATTTTTGCTCACTAGCGGTTGGTACATTTGAAGAAAGTAAAACATGGGACTGTCAAACACGAAAGATGGTTTCTCTCTGCTCCTTCCTTCTCATGGAGTGTAATTATTCACAGGAGAGGATAAAAGATGTTATTGGTGTCACTGCCCTTCTGTTGCGTGTTCTTATTATTTTAACTGATCCCAAAAGCTGGAAGATCATTACAAAGGAAAATTTTGAAGATGCAGAAACAGCTGGAAAGATGATCATTCAGTTTATAGGGAGCTGTAGAAGTGGATATTACTCAGCAGTTAGAAGATATATCAAAACATTAACCAAACATACAGATGAGAGACTATTGGTTACTACAAGTGCAGTAACTTTGACTCTACGACCATTCCATGTGCGACAGCCTGCTTTTGTTGATGAGAATCAACCGTACACGGATGTAGCTGTTGAAGAATATGTTTCTCTAATACTGACGATTCCTCGACTAGTTTGCTGCCTGCCAAGCGCTCTCATACGTGCACTGAAGCACAAGAGCATACTAATGCCAAGCTTTCACACTATATTGGTAAAACTCATATCAAATTTTCTTAGACCAATTAATTTTTGTCAAAGTCTCAAAAAAGAATGTAGAGAGAATTGGTTGTTTGTTTAGAGTCTCTGTTACTTTTTCCTGTTTACTTTCTTTTTCCCAAACAATCAAAGGACTTATTAAAGTGTGGCAGGTGACCGCAGATTTTGAAGGACAAAATCTTGACCAGAATATCTGTAATGGAACATTCAGAAAAGCAAAGTTGTACCATGGAGATTCCTTCTCTTGGATGGGCTATCGGGAACATCATATCCCTGGCAACAGTTAGTGAAACTGACTTTATGGATCCACAAGAATCAAATCCGGAGATGTTTTATGTCTTGTATGTCCGTGTTATTGTGACTCTAGCCGAGAATCTCTTGTCTCAGGTTGAAAATGTTGGAATTCAGGATATTCATCCTGATGTTGAGGCCACATTGAAGACTGGGAAAGGAGAAAATTCAGTTAAGATTTCTTTCGTGGAATTGCTTCGGCCAGTATGTCAACAGTGGCATCTCGCAAAACTGTTGGCAGCTTCTGGGAAAGAAATTCGTGTTATAGCAGATAAAGATGCTTTGACGAGTAATGAGAAAGGATCAGAAACACTAGGATTGCTTGATATAGCACGATTATATTCATGCATGTTGAGAATCTTCTGCGTGCTGAATCCTGTTGTAGGGCCTTTGCCTGTCCTTAACATGCTATCCTTCTGTCCTGGATACATTGTCTCTTTGTGGAATTCTTTAGAGAGTTTCCTACTACCTAAAAATGGTTGCACTGCTGACGATTTATCTCATGTATCTGTTAAAACTTCATGGAATACAAGAGGCCCATCTGAGAAGAAATTGAAACATCTTAAGAATGATGGTGTCAACAAGTGGGTGAATGTGCTAAACAAGTTTTCTGGTAAATCACCAGGCCCGCGTGAACATGTGGAGTGTACTAGTGATCAACCAGAATCAAGCCAGGTTAATGAGTCAACTAATGATGCGTGGGATGTGGAAACACTGAGGGGTGGTCCTGCAGGTATCTCCAAAGATGTGCCATGCCTGCTTCATCTATTTTGTGCAACCTATGCTCATTTACTTGTTGTTCTTGATGACATACAGTTTTATGAAAAGCAGGTAAATATGCAATATGGTTTCCTGCAGTTTATTATTTATATGTTACTAGTCTGATATTTAGTATTTAACTGAAGGTTGTTTTGGCATATAGGCCCCCTTTACGCTAGAGAAACAACGGAGAATTGCATCAATGCTTAATACACTCGTGTACAATGGATTGTTGCGAGGCACAGGTCCTGAGAATAGACAACTGATGGATTCTGCTATCAGATGTTTGCATTTATTGTATGAAAGAGATTGCAGACACCCTTTTTGTCCTTCTGCCCTGTGGCTCTCACCTGGTAGAACTAGTAGACCTCCAATTGCATTTGCTGCCAGAACTCATGAGGTTTTACCAGCCAATGATGTTCTTACGTCTCCAAGCATGGGTTCTGTTATAACAATTACTCCGCATGTCTTTCCATTTGAGGAAAGGTAATCTTACCTTGCTTATCCTTCATTGGCTATCCATGTCATTTTTGTGCTATAATAACTTCTAAGTAACTATTACATGTCTCCTCATTTCTCTTTCTCTGTTTTTATCTGTTGACTGATGTTTATTTACATGTTTTGTTATTCCTGCAGGGTCCATGTGTTTAGAGAGTTTATCAGCATGGATAAAGCTTCAAGGAAAATGGCTGGTGAAGTAGATGCACCTGGTGCGAGGTCAATAGAGATAGTGGTTCGTCGAGGTCATGTGGTTGAGGATGGATTTCAACAACTGAATTCTATTGGTAGCAGGCTAAAATCTTCCATCCATGTGTCGTTTGTGAATGAGTCTGGCCTTCCTGAGGCAGGCCTAGACTATGGTGGGCTTTCAAAAGAGTTTTTGACTGACATAACAAAAGCAGCTTTTGCTACTGAGTAAGCTCTTTTGTATGCATACTTTATTCTAGTCTATGCTGTTACTTGTCCAATGGATTAAGCTTTGTTTCTATTGGCATTTTCTTTCCATTCTTTTCCAAAAAGGTATGGGTTATTCTCGCAAACCCCTACTTCAGATAGGTTGCTTGTTCCTAGCCAATCTGCACGGCACCTTGAGAACGGGATTCAGATGATTGAGTTTCTTGGAAGAATTGTTGGAAAAGCTCTATACGAGGGAATATTGCTGGATTACTCTTTTTCACACGTTTTCATCCAGAAGCTTTTGGGACGTTATAGCTTTATTGATGAACTATCTGGGCTAGATCCAGAGCTCTACAGGAATCTCATGTATATCAAGGTAAAAACCATCGCAGGTGATATATCTGTCATCTCATATGTCAAAATTCAATCTTGTGTAAGTAGCACAAGAGAGGGTTTCTGAGATCAATATTCTTGTTTATACGCAGCATTATGATGGTGATTTGAAGGAGCTCTGTCTGGATTTCACAGTCACTGAAGAGTTTTGTGGAAAAATGAGCATAATTGAGCTCAAACCCGGTGGGAAGGATATTTCAGTCATGAATGAGAATAAAATGCAATATATTCATGCAATGGCTGACTATAAACTCAACCGGCAGGTACGTATTTTTCTGGTTTTATAAAGAATCTACAGGTCAACCATCCTACAAAAAAATTAACTTCATAGTTAATGAGGTAAAATTGTTGTCCTATGTCTTGAAATTGAATGCAGATTGTGCCCTTTTCAAATGCATTTTACAGAGGATTGACTGACCTTATATCTCCTGCTTGGTTGAAACTATTTAATGCCCATGAATTTAATCAGGTATGCGGCTTTAATGTAATGATTTCTTGAGTTTTTCTCTTTTACGAAGCTATTGTCTTACAAAAATTACTGTATGCAGTTACTCTCTGGAGGAAACCATGATATTGACGTTGATGACCTAAGGAGGAATACAAAATACACTGGTGGTTACAGTGATAGCAGTCGAACAATCAAAATCTTCTGGGAGGTGATAACTCGTATTCAGAAGTCCTGATTTCTTCTTTTTCTTCGTATTCTGTATGCCAATTTATGACATAGGCGGAGAGTTGAGTGGCTCGTTTAATTTCTCTTGGGGCATTCTGTCTCAGGTTATGAAAGGGTTTGAACCGAGTGAACGTTGCATGCTCCTCAAATTTGTGACTAGTTGTTCTCGAGCACCACTCCTTGGTTTCAAATACTTGCAGCCAACCTTCATCATCCATAAAGTTTGTTATTGAACTTTAGCTTAAAATGTAGGTGTGACATTCTGTTTGGTACGTTTTTTTCTTATATCTGTGCTTTTTCATCTTCTGCAGGTCTCTTGTGATACTTCCCTTTGGGCTGCTATTGGAGGACAAGATGTGGAAAGGCTTCCATCTGCTTCCACGTGCTACAATACTCTTAAGGTGGAGTTTCAGTTGTTCTGTTTCCTTTGTTGTCTGCTTGTGAAGATTCCTGTATCTTTTTTTGTTAAGTCTTTCTTTGTGGATTGCTTCAGCTTCCAACGTATAAACGAGCAAGCACTATGAGGGAAAAACTATTGTATGCGATTACTTCAAATGCAGGATTTGAACTCTCGTAGAGACTTCTAACCAGGTATTCATTTTGTGATGCAAGTAGAACTTTTATCCTTTATTCTATTCAATATATAAGGCTTCTGTCAGTTAAATTAGTAGGGATGGTTTAAATAGTGTGTTTGGTTTATCTTAAGATTATGGGAACTTGGTTCTTCTTGGTAGTTGGATTTGATAATCAACTAAGCTGATATGGAATTTAAATCTTATACTGTATGTCTAACGAAACCTGAATTTCTTATGATATTCACATAGCAGTAAACTTTGATTTATTTATACCTTTACCAAAAATCTTGCTGTAATCAAACTTAGAAGTGTTAGTAGAGAGATAGATTAGACACACAGATAAAATATCAAAGATTATGATATTCTCAAACAAAGCTTGGACCTATAGACCCATCACATAGACCAGATTGGTAGTTTCTACATTCAGTCACACACAAACACACACAGTCTGTCTCTTATTTATGAGTTATATATAAATAGAAAAAGAGAATAGAGAGACACACACACTTTGGTAGCTATTTGTAGGTATACAGTTTGAATTCTATCCAACGGAGATGAAACTCAATTCAAGAGATTAGAGAAATCCCTTGACCCAGTAGTTGACCAGCCAGCAGCTCGTTTACAGCCTCTGTGGGGTGGAATCCATCCCAAAATACATATCCTGTGGCATTTACACACGTTCCTGGGGATAGAGAATTGCATAGGAACGATGTTTCTATTGTTCCTGTTCCGCAGCATGCCCTTTTTGTTTCAAAGAATCCTAAAATACGTGCAGTTTAGACATTTTATCTTGTTAGTTGCAAACGAGATTAAATATATAAGAAGTTCTTCCTGTGAGTAGCTCACTCTATCATGGCTTAAAGTTGAATAAGGATTTAAAATTTGCATATGCAGGCTCGTACCATTGTCAGTTGGGTTGGTGATGATGTCCAGGAAAGGTTGGTAGACATTAAAGGCGACGAGCTTGAGGCCTGAGTGTCTATTCATCAATGATTGGGTTGTGGTCTCAAGTTTGGTGTTGAACATGAAAGCATCGTTGTTCAGTCTCTCGACACAGCTTTTGTTTCCTGCACCGAACAGAGTGATAGCTGCAGGCAGGCAACCCATCGGCGGTAACGATATCACTCCAATTCTCCTTGCTCCTAGTTCATACAGATTCTGTTACAAGTGACAGTATGATTCTTGTTGACACAAAGAAAGGGTAAATAACTGATACGTTTTTTTGTTTCTTGTAAATTTGCACATTCATATGGTTGCCTTGTTATGAATATCGAGTTCTACAGTTAGTTACTAAACTTAGAAGTACCTGGATGAATTCTGAGTAGGATCTCATGAGAATGTCAGAGAACTGATCAGGTGTATTTAGGATGTTGAGTAGAGGATTGATGTAATAGTTCTGAAGAAAGTCGCTAGATCCCGCGCTCAAAATGTGGATTCCTTTAGAGAATAGCCTGCGTGCGTTCTCCCTCCCGAGCATGCTTGTTACTCTGTTTTGATACGCCCTGTAATAGCTCAGCTGTCGTGTTAAGGAGATCGCGCCCTGCAAAAGAACGAGCAAAGTTCAAGGATCATTTCGGGTGCATGTGTGTTGATATTTTATTGTGTTGTCCCCCTTACAAATGGAACAGATGTGGCATCATAGTATCCTGAAGAAGCTGATGCGAAGTTGGCGCCAATCGAGAAATTCTCGTTTCTTGCTTCTCGGCTTAGGAATGCAGGTGGGTATGAAGAGAAACCAAGGTACTCAGCTAGACATGGGTTGGAAGATAAAAAACCAATTAGATTAGGGAGAGAGAGAGAGAGAGATATATGGTTTTGTGATAACGAATTTACCCGAGAAATCTACAGAAAGTTTTCCGTTGCAGAATCTTCCGGTGGGTCTTTGGTCGATGAAGTCTCTGCCGTAAGGAGGAAAGTTGGATTTGACAATGCTTAGTAAGTTATTGTTGTTGCCAACGTCAACAATGGAATCACCGAAGATGATGAGTGCGGGAACAATAGCTCCTTTGGATTTCCACAGGAAACAAGAAAACAAGAGAAGAAGAACCCTAAACCCTGAAACTCTCATCTCTTTCATTATTTTTCCTTCTTGTCTAATGCAATTAGACCGTTAAGACAAAGAGAGAAAGAGAGAGAGAGTGGTCGATAGTTAATAGTGACGAAGAAAATGGAGCATTAAGAAGATGATGAATGTATAATAATGTAATCATTCTCCCCATGCTTATGTTTAAGATAAAGAAAAAGCATTTCATAGTGCAAAAGAGTAGGTGAAAATTGTATGTGAGGTCAGTTTCTTTGGTCATTTGGTCTTGGACAATAAGCAATATTATTTTTCCATCCCGGGTTCGAAACCAAAACTTCCATCATAGTGAGGTTTCAGTTTGGTCAACACGACAAGGTCTCCCTTGATCCAATTTGAACCTCAAGTCGGTTGATTGGTTTTGGTTTGTTGTGCAAACGGGTTACTGACTATTGAGACAATCATCTATCTTTGATTGATTGCTGAGTTCTGCATTAATCTAATTTACGTTCTTGATCAAACCGTTGGAGGAGACATGAATATAAGTTTTTGAGAGTATTCAGTTTTCTTGGCAAGAAATGATTTGTTTAGAGGAAAACAAAGTTGAATATTGGCAAAACTATCATTATAACAAAGTGTGAGCTCCACCAACTTTTTGTTGTTGATGTAATAATGTCTCAAGTATAATGTGGCATCCACTTTGTGCACCTCAAAGATGATGTTTTTTTTTTCTAACCTTCTGTTTTCCCTCAAAGATTGTGGTTAAGCCATCATGGTTTTTTTTTCATAAAGGGATTAAGCCATCATGGTTTATTTTTACATTTCTTGTATATTTTAATCAAAAAGGTACCAAATATTTTACCATAAAAAGGAAGATTTTGGGCCATATTACCATTGAATTAAAAAAGTCTCTACCTGATACAAAACCCAAATTAGGGGAAAAAAATGGCCAATTCTGACACAACTTTGGCCTGTTGGCCATAATATACTAACTAATGTGTTAAGTCTTGACTTGTAACTCTTGTAAAATAAAGAAAACAATACTATGAAACCTGCATTTTTGTAAACACTAACCTAAACGAAGTTAAACTATCCAAAGTTCAAAGATGATGATTAATGAAAATATTCTATAGCCAGCCATAAGCAACACCACGTCCTTTACTGTTCTTGAAATGCTACTGCACTTTCACAACCTCTAGATGGGCTTGTCATAAACTAAAGCCCAATTTGAACAGTGCTGGGAATTAAAGTACCCAGTTTTAATATTACCTTTTTTTTACTAGTACGTAGCTTAAGTTCTTATAATTATTAAGGAAAAAAGGAAAAACCGAATAATTAACAAAACCAAAATAGGCTAGAGTCGGTTTAGCTTGTAATTAAACGCCAGTAAATTTTCATTTTTTACTAGTAGCTTCAGATTGACGTCAGTATAATATCCAAATTTTACCAGTAGCTTCAAAATAAAGCAGCAGCTTTTCTTATTTATTTTTTCATCTTTCTCCCCCAAATTTTGTCTCCGACTTCAAAAACGAAAAAGCACAACACAATCGTTCATCAATCGTCTTCTTCGTACCTTCTCTCTGATTCCCTCATTCAATAATTCACAGGTTCCTCCAACTTCTCTCTGATCCTCAGCACCTTCACGAATTAATGGAAGCTGATGAGTTCTCTTCTGCATTAGGTTTTTTTTCTCTAAAATTGTTCGATTTTGGTTTCTAATTTTTTCTTTTTCTTTTTGGGCTACAGCTATGGCGGATACAGTAGAGAAAGTTCCCACCGTTGTTGAGTCATCATCTTCCTCCGTGGAAGCACCTGTTATTGCCGACAAGACTGAGCCCACGACAACGGAGAAGAAAAAGTGGGGCGATGTAGAAGATGATGACGAAGAGGAAGCAGTATCGGAACTCAATTCTTTGACCATTAAGGAAGAAGAGAAAAGTGATTCTGTGCTTGAAGAACCTGAAGATTCAAACATCAAAGCGGTTTTTAACTATCCCCTTTCCGATTTAGTAGATTTCGTTTAGTGTAGTGAATTTGTGATTGGTGTTGAATCTTGCCCAATCGAGCTTAGATCTGTGGTTTTACTATCAAGTAATTAGGGTTTGTTTTGGATCGAAGTCTCAATTAGTTTCCAGATTTATTTGGATGATTTTGTTTGTGAAGGTTGTTTCGGGTGATACACCATATACATCAGCGAGTAGGTTTGAGGATTTGAACTTATCTCCTGAGTTGATGAAAGGCTTGTACGTGGAGATGAAGTTCGAAAAGCCTAGCAAGATTCAAGCTATCAGTTTGCCCATGATTATGACGCCACCTCACAAGCATCTGATTGCTCAGGCGCATAACGGATCTGGAAAGACCACTTGTTTCGTTCTTGGAATGTTGAGTCGGGTTGATCCTAAACTGGCGGAGCCTCAGGCGCTCTGCATTTGTCCCACTAGAGAATTAGCTAATCAGGTTTGTCTTGTTTTGTTATTGATGATCTGAGAGTTGTTTGATTTTTTGACTTGGGAAAAACGTGTTTAAGAGCTTAACTCATGTAAGTAAAATGGTTGGATGGCAGAATATGGACGTTCTTCAGAGGATGGGGAAGTTTACTGGGATCACTGCTGAATTAGCTGTGCCAGAGTCAACGAGAGGCGGACCATCTGCTCCAAGACGAGGTCCTGTTACTGCTCATGTGGTGATTGGCACCCCTGGAACGCTTAAGAGGTGGATGTCATTCAAGAGACTAGGTCTAAATCATTTGAAGATTCTTGTTTTTGATGAGGCTGACCATATGCTTGCTACGGTATGCTCTTTTTTCTGTTTTGCTTTGTTTTTGTTTATTTCTCAACTGTAATGATTAACTTCCTTATAATGTTATAAAATAGTTTCCCTTCATATGTGGTTGATAACTGAAAATTCATTGATATTGCAGGATGGCTTTAGGGATGATTCCTTGAAGATAATGAAAGACATTGGGAGAGTTAATCCCAATTTCCAGGTATTTTGTTTAAGTAGGATGACTATTGATTTCTAGTAGTCTACCATGATATTGAGGGGTACAAGTTATTCTGTTGAACATATATCTATGTTTGTTTCGATGCTCAGAAGCTCTTAGTAAAATAGAAACAGTTCAGCTGTGTTTTTATATTGTTTAGAGCCCTTTATTTTATTAGGACATGTCTGTTTTAAACGAAGATGAATCTGTCTTTACTGCAAAAGGCTGTACTAAATAATGGTTATTTCATTATTTCAGTTGCTGTTAGTCTAAATTAAAGGAAACTTTTTTTTTGCTTTTTCTTTAAATTGGATTGTCTGCTTGTGTTCTTGACCTTCTTCTTTTCTACAGGTTCTACTTTTCTCGGCAACTTTTAACGAAACTGTCAAAGATTTTGTGGCGAGGACAGTCAAGGATCCCAACCAATTGTTTGTCAAAAGAGAGGATCTAGCTTTGGACTCGGTAAAGCAGTTTAAAGTTCTTTGCCCGAAGGAGGAAAACAAGATTGAAGTCATTAAGGATCAGATTATGGAGCTTGGGGATATTGGGCAAACCATTATCTTTGTGAGAACAAGAGTGTCTGCTGGTAAGGTGCACAAGGCCCTTGCGGAAATGGGATATGATGTCACCAGTGTCCATGGTAATATGTCTGAAGTGGACAGAGATAAGATTGTTAAGGAGTTCAAAGACTGCCTTACTCAAGTGCTAATTGCTACTGATGTCATTGCAAGAGGTTTTGACCAACAGCGGGTAAATATTATCATTTGACCCTTTTCCTTTCTTCTTCTTTTTTCCCAAAGGTGCTTTGTAGTTAATGCCTCTTGCTGGGTATATACAATACTTGCAGGTGAATTTGGTTGTGAATTATAATCTTCCCACTAAATATGAAACCGGAGAGCCAGATTATGAGGTGTACCTTCACAGGGTTGGGAGAGCTGGCCGGTTTGGTCGTAAAGGTAAGTTTTGATTCTTGCATTTTTATTTATCTCAAGTGTGTTGCCACAAGTTGTCATCAATTTCTGAACTATGTATTTGTATTGTAGGAGCGGTATTTAACCTGCTGTTAGATGATGGGGGGGATAAAGAGGTGATGGATAAGATCGAGAAGTATTTTGGAGCAAATGTTAAGGAGGTATAGTAAGATTTAATGAAACTACATATATATCGTTTGTTTGTTACAACAGTATCCAATGATTTTTAAACTTTACTGCAGATTAAGTCATGGAACTCTGAGGAGGAGTATAAGAGTGCGTTGAAGGAAGCTGGCCTGCTCGACGAGTGAGGAAGAGGAACATAATGTGTTCAAAAACATCTAAAAGACTTATGTCGTCTGTTTTTTTTGAGATTGCTTAAGAAAGAAACTTGTATACGTCTTTGGGGTTTTTTTTTTGTAATCTTTTTTATCAGATTGCTGAGATTTTCAGACTTTTGTAGCTTATTTATCATCAAGGGAAAAAAAAACATGATTTTGTTGTCAATGTCAATCACTTTAGTATGAACTTAAAAACAGAGAATAATTTTCTTTACAACACCTGATAAAAGTCATAAGACACAAACGCAAGACTTTGGTAATTGTGTTCGAGTTCAATGTGCAAAGCATATTATAAATTCAAATGTTTGAAGTTTTAGCAGCTAGATGAATTAGTGCCCGTCGATGATACGTAGTACGCAGCTTCTTGTATTTCTGCACAAATGCTGCCGTATCAATCTCCTTCTCTAGGAACTTCTCTTGCAGGGCTTCGGATTCTTCATCCACCTGATTCATAGCCTCTGCAAAACCAGCAAAAGGTGTTTAGAAGTGATGACATGACACAAGAACTGTAGAGAAGATGAGGGAAGATTATAACTTGTTACCTTGAAGTTTATGAAGAAGAGAACCAGGGGAGTAGAATTTGAGGATCTCTTCTTTTTGCCTCTCAAGCTCATTGAGCTTTTCTTGCGCAGTTGCGAGCTCAGTTGTACGAATAATTCTGCACTGTTATCAGAGTAGCGAATAGTAAAAAAAAAGAGATATCCAAAAAGGTCAAACATGGTAAACTGAACAAGGATAGTTGGTTCTTGATACATACTTGGTTTCTGAGTTCCATTATCTGTGGCTCTTTCTCCAAGTTCTCTCCTGTTACATTTGACCACATAAAAGTTTTAGATTTCCAGATGAAACAAGAGCTTCTCGTAGAATGTAATGAACCACAGAGAACTTACTAGCTAGCTGCAACGTTTCTCTGCGGAGCTCATCTTTGATCTGATGGATAGAAACAAGGCACAAAACAATTAATGCGGTTTTAATGCGGTCCAAAGACTAAAACAAAGAACCAGAAAACACCAAATTACTGGCAACATGTAAAAAGATGATGCCATGATGAAGACCTTCTGGAAAAATCCAACAATATCAATGTATACACTAGCAAGGAGAAAAAAATGAAAAAATCTCAACACATACCTAATGAAGCTACTTTCTTAGATGTAGTTTAAGAACTTACATTGTTCTGGATTTTGACCTGGTCAAGAGAGAGAAGAAATTGCTGATACGCATCTTTGTCATTGAGAAGCTTCCTTAGCTCATCCACGCTACAGAAAAAAAGTAAACAACACCATTCAAAAAGAAAGCAAAACAAAACAAAACCGCAACACACGAGAAGAAGCATAACAAACAAAACGCAAACCTTTTGTCTTTCAAGAAGACGATAATGCCAGCTGCTTCTCCCGGTGAGACTTGTGCTGGAGTCTGACCAGATGTTTGAGGCCGAGATGAACTTGGCGAACTGACTAAAGAAGGAGAGTACCATGGCGACTGTGAAGAAGCTTCAGGAGGACGAGACTGTCCTTGTTGTTGATCCTTTGATCCCCTTAAATATACACAACAAAAAATAAACCATCATCAACTACAAATCTCAGCTTCTAGGTCATCACTACTATACATCACCGATTCAACCAAAATGCAGAACATAGATAAGGACTCATCAAAACTCCCACATGAAAACTAGAACGTTCTCTAATTAGTAACTGAGCAAATCTACACTAATTTCACCTTAAAGGTACTTCAAAAAACGCATTACAGCTCAAATTCACCAACTAGCTATATACATAACAACCTAATATCCTTCCTTAATCGCCAACAAATCCAATTTCATAATAAAACAGAAACCTCTTTAAAATCAAAAGAGATCATATGGAGAAAAAAAAACAGATAGCGTTAAAAAAAATCTCACAATCACGGCAACACACAATATAAAGATTGTAAGCAAAATTGGTTTGTTACCAAAAATTGAACATCTTCGTTTCAAGAAATCGTCGACCCAACCAAAAGGAGCAAAACTCAAATCTTCGTACTTCTTCTTCTTCTTCGTCCCTAAACCACCAGATCGAAAAAAATTTAACAACTTTAAGAAACCTGAGTCCGTCTCCGTCGTGTTTCAACGAAAATTTCAATTCTTCGATCTTTCCTCTGTTTCAGATTCTTTTTTACTTCTCAACTCTCAAATAGGCCCAAGTACGAACAGTTAAGGCCCACTATTAAAACGGCAGCGTTTTATTCATCGTCGTCCTTATCCACGCTTAACGGCTCGCGCTTCCTAAAAACATTGTTGTTGTCTGCACCGAAGCTTCGAAAAAAGAGCTCCTCATCAATGGAGTCTTCTCTCTTTTCTCCATCTTCCTCCTCTTCTTATTCTTCTTCTCTCTTCACTGCAAAACCTACGCGTCTTCCTTCTTTAACCCCCAAATTCTTCTCTTTCCCCATCAAATCCTCCATAGAGAAACCTAAACCCAAACCCAAACTCGAGACAAATTCATCGAAATCACAGTCATGGGTCAGCCCCGATTGGCTCACATCGCTCACCCGTACCATTTCCTCAGGTAAAAACGACGATTCGGGCATACCAATCGCCAGCGCGAAGCTCGACGACGTCTCTGACCTCCTCGGTGGAGCTCTCTTCTTACCTCTTTACAAATGGATGAACGAGTACGGACCCATTTATCGTCTCGCTGCTGGTCCTCGCAATTTCGTAGTCGTGAGTGACCCAGCGATCGCTAAACACGTTTTGAGGAACTATCCTAAGTACGCTAAAGGCTTAGTCGCTGAAGTTTCTGAGTTTTTATTCGGTTCCGGTTTCGCAATCGCTGAAGGACCTCTTTGGACGGTAAATTTCATCTTCCTATCTTGCGTGATAAGTAATCCTGACTCTAGGTTTAGGGTTCTAATCTTCTCAATTGGGGCTTTAGTTTTTGAAACCGTTGAAGTCTGAATTTTTTTGATGTATAGGCGAGGCGAAGAGCGGTGGTTCCATCTCTTCACAAGAGGTATTTGTCTGTGATTGTGGAGAGAGTGTTCTGTAAATGTGCAGAGAGGCTTGTTGAGAAGTTGCAGCCTTATGCAGAGGACGGTACTGCTGTGAATATGGAAGAGAAGTTCTCTCAGTTGACACTTGATGTTATTGGATTGTCTCTGTTTAACTACAATTTCGATTCTTTGACTACTGATAGTCCTGTCATTGAATCTGTTTACACTGCTCTTAAAGAAGCTGAGCTTCGTTCTACTGATCTTCTACCATATTGGAAGGCAAGTTTTGTGGTTTCTTTTTTTTTTCTTGTGGTTTTTGTTGATTGTGGCTCAATTGGATTCTAGTTTAATTAAGAGGCTTTGGTTGTTGTTTTTTTTCCTTATCAGATCGATGCATTGTGTAAGATAGTACCGAGACAGGTGAAAGCTGAAAAGGCTGTAACTTTGATAAGGGAAACTGTTGAAGACCTTATTGCCAAGTGCAAAGAAATTGTTGAAAGAGAAGGGGAAAGAATCAATGATGAGGAGTATGTAAATGATGCTGACCCAAGTATCCTTCGATTTTTACTCGCAAGCAGAGAAGAGGTTTAACTTTCTTTCCCTTCAGTTCATTAGCAAACTTGGCCATTTATAATTGCAAATTGAAGCTGATGTTAGTTTGTCTGTGTGTTTTTTAATCAGGTGTCAAGTGTGCAGTTACGAGATGATCTTCTCTCAATGCTTGTAGCGGGTCATGAAACCACTGGATCTGTCCTCACTTGGACACTTTATCTCCTAAGTAAGGTACCTTTTGGTATCTTATACTTTGCCACTTGAAAGGGAGCTTCTCTGTTCTCATTGATCAGTAACTTTTTACCACGTTAAACTTATACGTGTGCATATAGAACTCATCTGCATTGGCGAAAGCACAAGAAGAAGTAGACAGAGTTTTAGCGGGAAGAAACCCAGCGTTCGAGGATATAAAGGAGTTGAAGTACATTACTCGTTGTATAAACGAGTCAATGCGTCTCTACCCTCATCCTCCTGTAAGCAATCAAGCTCATTTCTCTAATTATTCATGAACTAAATTTTCTGATNTGGAAGGCAAGTTTTGTGGTTTCTTTTTTTTTTCTTGTGGTTTTTGTTGATTGTGGCTCAATTGGATTCTAGTTTAATTAAGAGGCTTTGGTTGTTGTTTTTTTTCCTTATCAGATCGATGCATTGTGTAAGATAGTACCGAGACAGGTGAAAGCTGAAAAGGCTGTAACTTTGATAAGAGAAACTGTTGAAGACCTTATTGCCAAGTGCAAAGAAATTGTTGAAAGAGAAGGGGAAAGAATCAATGATGAGGAGTATGTAAATGATGCTGACCCAAGTATCCTTCGTTTCTTACTCGCAAGCAGAGAAGAGGTTTAACTTTCTTTCCCTTCAGTTCATTAGCAAACTTGGCCATTTATAATTGCAAATTGAAGCTGATGTTAGTTTGTCTGTGTGTTTTTTAATCAGGTGTCAAGTGTGCAGTTACGAGATGATCTTCTCTCAATGCTTGTAGCGGGTCATGAAACCACGGGATCTGTCCTCACTTGGACACTTTATCTCCTAAGTAAGGTACCTTTTGGTATCTTATACTTTGCCACTTGAAAGGGAGCTTCTCTGTTCTCATTGATCAGTAACTTTTTACCACGTTAAACTTATACGTGTGCATATAGAACTCATCTGCATTGGCGAAAGCACAAGAAGAAGTAGACAGAGTTTTAGCGGGAAGAAACCCAGCGTTCGAGGATATAAAGGAGTTGAAGTACATTACTCGTTGTATAAACGAGTCAATGCGTCTCTACCCTCATCCTCCTGTAAGCAATCAAGCTCATTTCTCTAATTATTCATGAACTAAATTTTCTGATAGCTTTGTTTCCTCGTAGGTCTTGATTAGAAGAGCTCAAGTTCCTGACATTCTTCCTGGGAACTACAAGGTTAACACCGGACAAGACATTATGATTTCAGTCTATAACATCCATCGTTCTTCCGAGGTACAGTTCTCTTCCTTCATTTAGGGGAGCCCAGTCTGGTATCAGTTCGTACATTCATGCCCACATTTCTTATCTCATTATGTGTTTGTTATTCAAAAGGTATGGGAAAAAGCAGAGGAGTTTCTGCCTGAACGATTCGAGTTAGAAGGCGCAATACCTAACGAAACAAACACCGATTTCAAGTAAACTCAGTAGTACTCATGTTTTGACACAAACCATTAAATCAAAGCTAATATTTTGATCACAAATGTTAAAAGATGATTTGCATTTCAACAGATTCATACCGTTCAGTGGAGGGCCTAGAAAATGTGTAGGAGATCAGTTTGCATTGATGGAGGCAATTGTGGCACTCGCAGTGTTTCTCCAGCGGCTAAACGTCGAGCTGGTTCCTGATCAGACCATCAGCATGACCACTGGAGCAACCATACACACCACCAATGTATGACAATGTTTTCTCCTAACTCGAGAAGATTAATCAGAGTCTGTTTTATTCTGTTTAGAATATGATTCCAAGTCTTCTGATGCTTAATTTTTTTTTAAAATTGCAGGGATTGTATATGAAAGTGAGCCGAAGGTAAAGCCATAATCTCGAAGATGAATATTTTATAATCATTGGATAGATTTTTTTAGTTACCATATCTTGAGTGGTTGGTGTTGATGAACTACTTTAATCTTTTGAGATATAACGACAAAAAAAGATTTATGGAGTTGGAGAAAAACACAAAACAACTCAATTATTTCATATATAGGTAATGTTATCATGTCAGATCCTTAGATTCAAAAAAAAATATCATGTCAGATCCGATACAGCAACTTTGTGTTTGTTCGTTTTCATTTCATACAATTCATTCCACAATTGCTATAACCATCCAGACCATTTCCTCTCGTTGCAGTAACCAAAACATTTATTCCATTATTACTATAGATAACAATTCTTAATGTTTGTATAATACAATACTTTTAAACTTGAACTCAAAACCAGGTTAACTAGTGTATAAAACTTTTTCTGTAATTTAATAGTGTGTATCATAGATCTAATACGTTTTATTGAAATATTTGAGTTAATTGAAAAAGTACCAATTGTATAAAAAATAAAAAGCGTAAAAAAATATCCATAAAAAGACAAATATCTAAGATTATACTCCCTCCGTTTCATAATATAGGATGTTTAGAGAAATATTTTTGTTTCATAATATAGGATGTTTTCAACTTTTTATACAACTTTTAGATTAAATTTATATTTTATATTATGCAGATTTGTTTGTGATTGGTTAAACTTTTCAAAAATAACTATTTCTTAATATACGTGTTTTCACTAAAACATCCTATATTTTGAAACGGAGGGAGTATATATTAACAATTTTTTTTTGGTCGGCATATTAACACCAAGAGTATAATATTTTAAGCTTTTTTCTATAATTTCAAAAGCAAGGTTTTAAAAAATCTTTAAGCTGAGAGTATAACTAAATCTTTACTGTAGTTTCCATTCCATCCCATATGGACCATACTGTATAAGGTTAACCTTGAAACCATGTGAACCTTACGTATTATATAATTCTACTCACTATTCTTTCACTCTCACATACGAGAGGAGAAGATAACAAACAAGCAAAAAAAAAAAAAAATGGAGAAGGAGAGCTCAGAGAGTAGAAACAGAGCTCGTCTCGCTATTTTGGAGCTGGCTAACATGATTAGCGTTCCCATGTCCCTCAACGCCGCTGTGAAGTTAGGCATCGCCGACGCTATTTGGAACGACGGGACCAATTCTCCTCTCTCCGCCGCCGAGATCCTCCCTCGCCTCCTTCTCCCATCTGGCGGCGGCGATCCCGAGAATCTCCAACGTATACTTCGAATGCTCACCAGCTACGGTGTCTTCTCTGAACACCTTGTCGGATCCACCGAGAGAAAATACTCTCTTACGGACGTTGGCAAAACTCTCGTCACTGACTCTGGTGGCCTCTCTTACGCAGCCTACGTCCTACAGCACCACCAGGTTTCCTATATATTCGAATTATGACAAAACTTTAATCGAACCAGTTCTTGATGGTTTAGTTTTGTAGATGAGGATAAGGTTTCGAGTTTATACTACGAATTTATAAATGTTATATGGCAAAATATTATACAGTACTTTTTTCACACTTCTCGAGAGTAGTCTATATTTCGGATAATATTTTAATAAGTAACTAATAGTGAAAGTAACATTTTAAAGGATGCCTTGATGCGAGCATGGCCACTAGTTCACACGGCAGTGGTAGAGCCGGAGACAGAACCGTACGTGAAAGCCAACGGCGAGGGAGCATACGTGCAGTATGGGAAAAACGAGGAGATGAACGGTCTGATGCTGAAGGCAATGTCCGGGGTATCTGTGCCGTTCATGAAAGCTATATTGGACGGCTACGATGGGTTTAAATCCGTTGAGCGTTTGGTTGACGTAGGAGGTAGCGCAGGGGATTGTCTCCGCATGATCCTTGAACAGTTTCCTAACGTCCGTGAAGGGATTAATTTTGATTTGCATGAGGTTGTTGCCAAAGCCCCCACTATTCCTGGTGAGATTTAGTGTGTTTGTATTAATTAGAAGTATTATATTTACGTTATTTATTTCTTGAAAACAAAAACAAGTTACTTTATGTAATACTAGTACTAATCGATGATATTACCGTGTGGTGTTAGGAGTGATTCACGTGGGTGGGGATATGTTCCAATCAATTCCTACCGGTGAAGCAATCTTCATGAAGGTTCGTTGTTACATTGTTGTCACGAGAGAATACACCTACTAACATTTTTGTACATATATAATAATAGGAGTATAGGACGAATACTATTTTTCCTCTGTATATTTTTAAGGTTTATTATATATATTGATCAGTATAGGTATATAACGCTGATCACACAAAAGATCATAGTTTAGTTAGGTATAACCGTATAATAATATATATCTTTGGTAGTATATAGGCTTAGTTTATCGTTAGATCATGCGACTGGTCACCTTTATTTTATTTAAGATCGTTTAAATACTAGTAATACATTTATCAAACCAAAAACGTGTGAGCTAGCTAGAATCATGCGTGGGTAGGATCTGATATGTTTGGTGAAAGAACAATACAAACAAATACACATTTCTTGCTTTCGCTGGTCCCAAAATGAATGGCTGTGAATTTTCAAGCTGTTTTTGGTTTTAGATTTTTCAAAAATCTACTTTAAAGCCAATCAAGATTATGCAAAAATTAGTTTTCCCAAAAATTAGGGAATCCAGATTTTGTGGGTTTTTGTAGATTTTAAAAGAAAAACCAAAATCTATATTTTACTAGTTTTTCATTTATAATCGTGACTTGAATTCTTTTTTCTATTTTTCTAATTTTTTTAATAATTTTTAACACAAAATTTGAAAACCATAAACCAAAATCTAAAAACTAAAAACTAGAATTCAAAAACACCTTAAAAAACTTGTAAACATTCATGGTCATAATGTTGTTGTCCTGCTGAGTGCACAGTGGGTGTTAACGACATGGACGGATGAAGAATGCAAGCAGATAATGAAGAATTGCTACAATGCATTACCTGTTGGAGGAAAGCTAATCGCGTGTGAGCCTGTCTTGCCTAAGGAAACCGATGATAGCCACCGGACTCGTGCCTTGTTAGAAGGCGACATCTTTGTCATGACCATCTATAGAACCAAAGGTAAGCATAGAACCGAAGAAGAGTTTAAAGAGCTTGGTCTCTCTGCAGGATTCACTACTTTTCGACCTTTCTACATTGATTACTTCTACACCATCTTGGAGTTTCAGAAGTAATATCCTAAAAGCATTGATCTTTCCGTATTTCTAAAAGCTTTGAAATCATGAATCAAGGAGGCCTCTTTGTTGAGAATCTCTAATAAATAATTTTTCATCAAGTTGTAATAATGCAAAAGACTATTTCTAAATTTCACTTTTCAACTGCATCCTTAAAGGGATTATTCATAAATTTCATCTTTGGAGAAAAGGAAAAAAAAAAACCTTTGATGATTGCGAGATATGTGACTTTATAATTTATATGTTGTTATAAATTAAATGCCTCTATTTGAATTTGTTTTCTTTGGAATTTTTTTTTTCCTTAGGTATTATATTCTTATAAATTTATATCAGCTTAGACACTATATTTATTTAACTACTCGAGACTCAATTGCTCTAAAACATCTTGCATTAAAATTGAAACGTTAATACTCGAAGATCCCTTTTCATTCACAGCCTTTTTCGCCATTACTGCAAGTTCTTGAATACGTCTCCTTCGTCTCACAAATTCACTATCTTCATCTACACGTTGGCAATCTTCTTCCATCACAAGCTTTATAGCTTTCACAACACACTGTTTCTTGACCAACACTCCAACTCTCTCCTCGTCTCCCCATCTTACCGGACTCTCCACCCCAACCCTAACCCCGATTTTCAAAACCTCCACGACTAGTTTCTCATTGAGGAATTGTTCAGCGAACAACGGCCATGTGATCATTGGTACACCAAAACATATCGCTTCTATTGTAGAGTTCCAACCGCAGTGAGACAAAAACCCTCCGGTTGAGCCATGTGAGAGTATCATAGCCTGAGGACTCCAACCTTTTATCACTACCCCTCTTCCTCTAACTCTCTCTTCAAAGTTTTCGCGTTTTAGCCATTCATCTAGCTCATTCATGTGTCTTTCCTCGGTCTTGATTACCCAAATAAAGGGTTTTCCCGATTCTTCTAACCCTAAACCTATTTCTATCAGTTGATTAGGTATTAGTCGACATAGGCTACCTAGACAAACATATAAGACTGACCTCGGTCTCATCGAATCTAGAAACTGCAAGACCTCGGTCTCGCTTATCGCGATGTTACCGTTGTTTCCTCTGTCGAATAGGTCTGCCATATGTTCGTTGCATAAAGAAACGGGTCCAATGAACCATACCTTCTTATTGATGGCCTTAGCGTAAGCCTCTGCATAGCCAGGCTCCAATTCTTGGAAGCTATTAACAATAACTCCAAAGGATTCTGATTCAGATTCACGCATCTTGTCGCGAACATCATCCATATTTTCTAACTTCTGAAAGGCACCCGGTAACTGAGCTCTAGTTATTTCAACTTTATGTGGCATTGCTGGTATAGAGAAGGGCTCCGAGGCCGAATAAACTGACAGGTGCGGGCTGTGAAGATGGAGGTTGTGCGAACTCAAAAGAGAGAAGCAGCACATTCCATGGAACACAATCCTCGGGATTTTGAACCTCTTAGCTGTTTTTGAAGTCCAAGAAAGACATTTATCGGAGATAATGCAACTTGGAGGGATATCTTGTCGCTCAAGAAACCGTTCCAAGGGATCCTGAAGTTTATCCACAGCGTCATAGAATCTCCGTAGGAGGTCTTTGGATGGCAGAGTGTCGAGAGTCTCACAATCTTTGGGGAGACCAAATTCTTTGCAAGGAATTGGAAATGCAATGACGTTGATTTCTAGATCAGCCTCGGATCTTGCTCGGTCAACTGTCTTCGCAAACCTAGAAGCATTTTGAGGGGTTGTAACTATGGTAACGATATTGCCTTGTCTTGCAAGAATCTTTGAGATGTCGACCATGGGGATCAGATGCCCTTGAGCCATGAGAGGGACCAAAACAAAGTGAAGTCTTTTGGCTTTTGAAACTAGTTTTGATTCCATTTTTTGGGTTTAGCAAATGCTTACACATATAGAAGATACCCAAAATTACCGGCTATGAATATATACATGTGTGAATCATCTGGTGAGAGACCTTGATGAATTGGGAAAGTCATCAAAAGCTGTATATTGACTTTGAACAAGTCACAAAAAAAAAACTATTGTTTTAGAGAACCAATCATGTACCCCTCATTGTTTAACGTCTTAGTCGCTGACGGTGGTGAGTTGCGTCATTATACCATGACAATTAAACTGAGTTACATAAGAAAAGACTTCAAGGAAAATATGAGGAACTTTAAATCCTAACAAAAATTGTTGAATCCAGTGATAAGTAAAAGTTAAAATAAGCGTATGTTGTATTTTTTTGTAGTAGTGATACAAATTAAAATATTCAGTGATATCTAAGAAAAGACTATTGTAATCTTTGGTTTACTTTTTTTTTTATTTTTTTTTATAATGATTGCTAGTATTTGTTTATTATGATTTCGGTTTAAGAAGTGCAATTAGGTCAAGCTTGGGCGTAAGCCCGTACTTCCATTGATGATGGGTTTGTCCTCGCCTAAAGATAGAGAGCATTAGTTTGGTTATCACATGATTGATCACATCGTTAATATTACATATATAGGAGTTTCATTTAAATTTTCTTTCCGGTCTAGCTGGTGTTCAAGAGATTGATTTGTTATCGGTAATGAAATCAATTTTAAATTAATAATCGATTGAATTCCAACATATATCTGTACAAGAGTTCACTTTGAGTTTTAGAGATTAGACAAATTAAAAGATGTAAAATGGAACCGTCTTCAAATGGGAAATGTGGTTTAATAATTAAGTCATTAATAGCTCGTTTTAAATAAATAAACACCATCACGGCATATTTGTTCGAAGTTTCCTTTATATTTTTAATGAGTTCCGTCTGAAAAGGACATTATTTTCTTTGTTTGCATGATAAAGGACTCTTTGAAACGTTCAATTTGTGCGTTTAACTAACGAAGACCAGTTCAACTTTTGGAATATTTGATAGCATTGACGCATACCTTTGATGAGAACATATAAGCAAATATAAATATGTACACACACGCATATATATGTTGTAAAAATATCTACACACGCATATATATGTTGTATTCTTGTATGATCAATTATACATAGAGGTTGCACTTTACAATTATCTTCTGTATGATAAACGCAAACCTATGATGTCTATGTTGTAGTATTGTATTTCGAACAGTTTTTAATTAGGTGACGATTTATTTACTGTTTACAATTTGACTACGTAATCAATTTGTAAACTTTACGGTTTTAATCAACAAAAGTAAAAAAGCAAGAATTTTTAGTCTCATGCTATTAATCATCCAAAGCCACGTCCACATGTCAAAAATCAAATCACAACAACTTCTATAAGAAGATTCACATAAGTCCAGAAGTTTCAAAAACATTTCTGTGATCTTACCCTAAAGGACTAGTATCATATTTAATCTTTTTGCAGAAAACTGAATAGAGTAATATTAAAAGACGAAAAATCGATTATAAAAGTCATTCTTTGATGATAAATTGATGATCCTTCCTTGTCTTCTTTGGAATATTAGTTTTAAATCCTTGGACAACCAAAGCTTTGGATTTCCAAATCCCTGTATAATAGTATCTTATTTTCTTCATCTGATATGATATGACATGTCTTTATAACCATGTAACTTAAAGATGAATGGTGATGGTGGTCAGGACGGACAATGGATTAGTCCGCCCTAAAAATAAGACGGACAACAAATCCAACTCTATTTGTATGCAAAACGGTCTGTAGTTAGTTTGTTGCGGTTTTATTTCTGTTTCCTTTGGACCGCATCACTACGGACTATGTTTAATGAATGTTAAATAAGAAGCAGTTTAATCCACAGACGAATTTGTCCGTCCTAACCGCTACAACCATTCACATTCATATTATTAAAAGGTGACAAATTTTTATAATAAATCTAGAGAATATATTTTCTCTATATCCAGGCCTGGTGTTTTCTTTTCTTCTAGACCATATAATGGGTTTTAGTTTAATAAGAGAAACCTATATTTAAAAAAATAATGAGTATGAAACAAATTTTGTCTAGATGATAGTATTTGTTAAAAACCATCATTGTCAATTATTACAAAATAAAAATATTTTACAGCCAACTTTTTATTTTCTTTTCTCAATCAATCAACAACAATCCTACTGATCATGTCAAATATCAAATCCCAACAACAATCCTTGAGAACCATCCCATATTCAAATTTGATGCTGTTGTGATTGCTCCATTATGTCATGAATGAGCAATGTGATATTAGCATCTGAAGATCCTCCTTCGCCCAAAGCCTTATTTGCCAAGTCACTGAGTTCTTTGACTTTTCTTCTTCTCTCTTCTGCTTCTTCACTATCACCCATTAGCTCGTCCACTGCTTTTCTCACACTTTCTCTACTCACCATCACTCCTATCTCCTCTTCTTTTCCAAATTTCATCATTTTTTCTACTCCTATCTTTAACCCTGATTTTAATATCTGCACGATCAACTTCTCATTCAAGAATTGTTCAGCAGACAAAGGCCATGTCAATAATGGTACTCCTGCAGTAATTCCTTCTAGAGTCGAGTTCCATCCACAGTGAGTCAAAAACCCTCCGATGGATGCGTGTGAGAGGATGAAAACTTGCGGCGCCCAACCTTTGATCACGAGTCCTCTATCTTTGATCCGTTCTTCGAATCCGCTTTGCTGCATCCACTTTGCTAAATCCCCAAATTTTCCCCATTCTCTTATAACCCATATAAAAGGTTTACTAGATTCCTCAAGGCCTAATCCTAGCTCTTTGAGTTGAGCCAAGGGAAGATTACATAGACTGCCAAGGCAAACGTAGAGCACCGAACCAGCTTCTTGAGAGTCAAGAATTTGAAGACATTGGTCCTGACCAATAGAAGCCTTGTCTCCTCTTTTAGCTTTTTCTAACCCCAACTTATTGCACAAAGAAACAGGTCCAACGCACCAAACTTTTCCAGCCCTTGCTTTCCGATATTCTCGTGCATAATCAACCTCTAGCTCTTCAAAACTATTCACAATAACACCATAAGAGTCATCATCAGCTTCAATAATCTTGGCTGTACACTCTTTCATATTTCCTTCAACAGGCTGTAGAACAGAGACCTGAGGTTTAGTGAACTCAACTCTATCAGGCAAGTCAGGTAAATCAAAATACTCGTCATCAGATTCTATAACTTTTAAGATCCCGCTTTCTCGAACCACTTGTATACACTTGAGGCTGAAACAAGAAAATCCATGGAAGAGAAGTTTGGGGATCTTGAATTTCTTGGCAAGTCTTGAAGTGAAAGGAAGGCTCATGTCTCCAATGATGCAGCTGGGCCGCGGCTGAACCATCTCCTCCATCGCTTTCTCTACTTGCTCCTCAAGCGAGTTGGCNAATTTCATCATTTTTTCTACTCCTATCTTTAACCCTGATTTTAATATCTGCACGATCAACTTCTCATTCAAGAATTGTTCAGCAGACAAAGGCCATGTCAATAATGGTACTCCTGCAGTAATTCCTTCTAGAGTCGAGTTCCATCCACAGTGAGTCAAAAACCCTCCGATGGATGCGTGTGAGAGGATGAAAACTTGGGGCGCCCAACCTTTGATCACAAGTCCTCTACCTTTGATCCGCTCTTCGAATCCGCTTTGCTGCATCCACTTTGCTAAATCCCCATATTTTCCCCATTCTCTTATAACCCATATGAAAGGTTTCTTAGATTCCTCAAGGCCTAGTCCTAGGTCTTTCAGTTGAGCCAAGGGAAGATTACATAGACTGCCAAGGCAAACGTAGAGCACCGAACCAGCTTCTTTAGAGTCAAGAAATTGAAGACATTGGTCTTGACCAATGGAAGCCTTGTCTCCTCTTTCAGCCTTTTCTGACCCTAACTTATTGCACAAAGAAACAGGTCCAACGCACCAAACTTTTCCAGCCCTTGCTTTTCGATATTCTCTTGCATATTCAACCTCTAACTCTTCAAAACTATTCACAATAACACCATAAGAGTCATTATCAGCTTCGATAATCTTGGCCGTACTCTCTTTCATATTTCCTTCAATAAGCTGTAGCACAGAGACTTGCGGTTTAGTGAACTCAACTCTATCAGGCAAGCCAGGTAAATCGAAATACTCATCGTTAGATTCTATATCTTTTAAGATCCCGCTTTCTCGAACCACTTGTATGCACATGAGGCTGAAACAAGAAAATCCATGGAAGAGAAGTTTGGGGATCTTGAATTTCTTGGCAAGTCTTGAAGTGAAAGGAAGGCTCATGTCTCCAATGATGCAGCTGGGCCGCGGCTGAACCATCTCCTCCATCGCTTTCTCTACTTGCTCCTCAAGCGAGTTGGCAGCGTCAAAGAACTTCACCATATCGACCAGTGAAGCCAACATATCTACACTCTCGCACCCTTCTGGCAAACCCGTTTGTTGAGACGGAAACTTAACTTCAACGATGTTGATGGTCGGGAAGGAAGAGGAAGATGAGAGTGAAGTCTTGATCTTGGCTACATTTTGAGTAGTTGTGATGATAGAGACGGTCACGCCTTGACGCTGGGACAAGAGCCTAGAGATATCGACCAATGGGATCATATGACCTTGGGCCATAAAGGGTATTACGACGAAGTGAAGAGCATCATGAGAACACATTGTAAAAGATCTTAATATTAGCAAACAAATAGATCTTTCTAAAGACTTAAAAAGCAAGCCACTCTTTACAAATGTTATATATACAGCAACGATAGAGTTTAGATCATAACAAGTTTTTACCCGTCTAAAGATGCGTAAGAAAATTATATTTTACCTTACCAAGAAAACTTCAAATTGAGTTTTGATTCTAGTCGATCAAAAGAGTAGACCGACCACATATACAGTATAACAATTAGTCTGATCGTATCTGTTAATATATTCGTGTCATCATCTGTATTGAAACCTAGGAATAAAGAATTAGAATATGGCAAGCATCATGAAATGGGTCAAAAAGATGATAATTAATTAAAAGAGTTGGCGGGTCAAATAAGGTCTGCTGAATATTTTTGAGAATTAGTATATTACAATCTTCGTTAACTTTAATTTCACATCACATGATAGTAGATGTATCCGTTGATTTCTTTGTTTTGTTCATTTTATGAACAGAGCTATAAATGATGGTTTTTAATACTTACACTGACCCGAATCATTAGTAATGACCATGCGGCTCTTGGAATTATGCTAACCAACGCCCCCAAACACCTGAACAGACGGTTCCATAACTTACTTACAGGCATGAGTCTCCAATTTATCTTAAAGTTAAGAAGAGTAAAAAAGAACAGTTACCTTAAGTGATCCACTTAGTGTGAACATTTCACAACTTTCCAAAATTCTTCTGCATTAGATTGCTCAATTCACAGACCAAAGCCTCACCCCATAAGCCTCTTTTTGCTTATATCTTAAAACCCAATAAAAGAAACATAGTTAAGAAACATAACACAACCACCAATTAGAGCTGCAATACTAAGCATATATCTCTTATCCCAGTTATAATTTGTCTAAGAGGATACCTGAGTTCTCACAAGTGGATATCATTTGTTTCTCGAGTTCCCGGACTGCATCAAATATCCCATGAGCAGTGTAGGTTTTGATCATAGTAGCAAAAGTGACTTTATCAGGCTTACATTTTCTCTCTTCCATTTGTATGTACAATTCTTTCATCGTAGCCAAATCACCAGCCTCACCATATGCATTGATTATGCAATTGAAGAACGGAGTATCCAGTATCACATCAGAATTCACAATTTGCCTCAAAATCGAATCTATCTTAAAGACAAGACCAGCTCTACTATACGCGTTAACAAGCGAACAATAAGTGATTGAGTTTGGTTTCACTCCTTGATACTTCATTTTCCTGAATACATCATCCATTTTCTCAATTCTTCCAGCTTTCCCAAACGTCTCAATCACTATATTGTAAGTGACAGTCGTCAAGGAGAAAAACCTTTTCTCCATGAAATCCATAACCGAGCACATCTTCTTATACATTCCAGCTTTTCCAAACGACAAAATCAGTATATTAAACGTAGTGATGTCTGGCTGCACTCCCATGAGCTGGAACCGATTATACCAGCTCTCCATCTTTCTAATGTTACCACCATTTCCATATGACCCAATGATCGAGTTAAGCGTGAAAACATCCGGAAGAGAATCTCCATCCTCGATCATATCAGCCAGAACATTTTCCATTTCCTCAAACAAACCAGCCTTTCCATACCCATCAATAATAGTATTGTAAGTAACCGTGCTGCATCCAACTCCAAGATACGACATCTCAAGAACAATACTTTTAACCAGATCAAACCGACCAAGTTTGCAGCAACAACTGATGAGAACAGTGAAGGTAAACACATCTGGCTTACAGTCACTAACCGATTTCATATACTCAAGCGTGGCGAACGCCTTGTCAAGAAGCCCGCTTTTGCCATAAACAGCTATAAGAGATGTATACACATCAATGGTTGGTTTCAATCCTTCAGATAACATTACTTCAAAAAGCAAGCTAGCTTGATCAGGCTGTTTGCAATTCCCAAGCACTTTGAAAAGCTTTGTGTATGTTTTGCATCTTGGTTCATACCAATGCTGCTTCCTAAGAAGATTGAAAATCTATAAAGCAGAGAAATTTGGGCAAATGAGTTTCGATTAGAGTAAAGAACTTAGAAAAGAATTCAAAAGGGTACTGTACCTTTAACGCAGACTGCCATCGATTCTCTTTGATAGCTTCATCAAGTGCTTCAAGAACAGCTTTTGGCCATAAAGTTATGTACTTTTCGGAATTTGCTTTCCTCTCGACGCCTTTGACAGCAGCGTCTGCTCTCAGAATCCGGGATAACTCTTTCTTAGGATCTACTCGGTGTCTTGTTGAGATCAGACCAGAGTTTAATTTCCCAGTAGGTTCGTTGGGGCTTTTTGTCGAACACGTTGTGGGCGTTGTTGAAATAGAGGCTACACGCCGAGGACAAACCGTGGAAGATATATGTTGCCGAGAAAAGCAGAGTTTTTTAGTTTCAATGGCATAAGCGGAAGTGATCCCTTGAACATGATTCTGTATCAATTCCATCGGAGACAAAATGCGAGAGAAGATAAGGGGAGGACGAAGACGACACTGCAAATTTCGGTGTAGGGAGGAGCTAAGCTAGAAGACGATACAGTTGTTCGGCTTCATTTTTCGGTTTAGTTCAATTAGATGGTTCGGTTTACATAAGAGCAACTTTGGTAGATGACCACGGATCCAAAAAAATTAAGAAAATAACTATGTGTCAGTTTTTTTTAGTAAATGACTTTTTGTTATGGTGGGGTAGGGGTAGAGTAGTTACCAAATTAACCTTCTAATTTACAAGTTTTACAAAATCTGAAAGTTCAGTATGAGATATATTTTGTGACTGAAGAAATGCAGAGAGATAATGCTACAATAAGGCTTCGAATGGTAAAAGCAGTTCAAGCATTGCAGATCGTGCAGATCATGCAAATCATGTAGAACAAGTGTAGATCATGCTGGAAAAGTGCAGATTGTGCTGATTGAGCAGTCTAAATTATATGCTTGAATGGTAAAAGCAGATCAAACGGTGTAAATCAAATATTAAACTGTAATTTATTTAAAAACACATCCAATTCAGCAAATTTATTTAAACAAATGATAAAATTCTTGTAAAATAAACATATATTTTTTTAATATAGAATATTTTCTAAACAATTTCAAAGTTTGAAAACATTAAACACAAATTATCCAAATGCAATAAAAATAAAAATTAGAATAGTTTAATGGATATTATTTTGATTTTCCCATAGCATATCTGCAATATTTTCTCTAATGTTTGCCATTTGATCTCCATTAGTTATAGCCGTAGTCTCCATGCCACCTTCATCATTCTCTGAATTTGTGTCGCTAATATCAGTATGCTCCATTACTTCAGCAAAATCTTCATCAAAATAATTTGAAATTATGATAAAGTTATGTAGTCCCATTGTAGCCATCACCACTCTTTTTTGAACATGAGTGTTATATCTTGGAAACTCACAAAGGATCCTCCATTTCTTCTTCCAAACTCCAAATGTCCTCTCAATGACAGAACGTAGTGATGCATGACAACGATTAAATAGTTCTTGTTTGTTTCTAGGAGGAGGACCATTGTTGAACTGTGACATATGATACCTAACAACCCCATTCCGTGAAGATCTATAAGGAGCCAAAAAACCTTGTTTATTTGGATAGCCAGAATCAACTACATAATATTTGTCTGCAGGAGGCAAAGGAAATTTCAGCATCACTATCTTGTGCCATCGTGAGAACTGCTGTATCGTGACATGACCCCGGTGCTCCATTCCAAACATATGTGAACAGCATATTCAAATCACATACCCCCATTATATTAAACGAGGTTCTATCATGGCGATTCCAATACATTCCTTGGAGTTCAGGTTTAACTTTTACACATACATGAACTCCATCCATGGCTCCAACAAATCCACTAAAATATGGCCAATATCTTCGATCCATTTGCAGTCGTTCAGGTATTCGACGTAGTTCTTGTCTCGTTGGAGTCTTGATATAATCACAAGCAAGTAACTCAGTTGCTCTAAGGACTTCAAAAAACTTTCTTTGCACTGTCTCTTGCGTTCGTCCAAATCTCAATCCAACATCTCTTTGAACTTCATTGTGGCCACATATTCGTAAAAACATGGCTACTCCCTCTTCGATGCTTACATTCATTGTAGGTTGTAACCCATAACTCCTTTGTAACTTGTCACAAAATGCTCTAAAAACATCAAGTGACATTCTTAGTAATTGAAGACATGCAGCATTATCTTCTTGGACTCGACACCATATATTTCTCCATCCTAAACCGTTATCTGTTTGCACTGGACCTCTTACAAAATATCGATTATAGTATCTCAGTGACGGTTGAATTATTAACTCTTCAAATTGTTCATTTTCCAGATTCCACAACTCAACTCTCTCATCGTAGTTTAGATTGTGGGCACCTTGTGATCGCAACTGACATATACGAAATGCCTGAAATTTTATAAAGACAACATTAAACTAAATTAAATTGATGAAAATTACATTATTCAATAATAATAAAAACATAACATAACTTTTAACAACAAAGTACAAATGTTATAACTAATCATCAGATCCTGAATCACTTTGCTGATTTTCATTTAAATTTGGTCCTTCTTTATTTCCCCAAATGTTGAATAATCCTCCTCTTCTACGTGATCGTGATGTTTGCCCTCCTGATGCGTGAACCACTTCCAATAGAGATTCGTGAGCTTCCTGCCCCTCTTTGTGAACTACTTCCCCGTCTTAGTCCACCTTGTTGTTGAACTCTTGAAGCCGGAGTATGAATTGGAGGAGCATGTGGAGAATTATGTTGTAAATGATCCTGGGTGAATTCATTAGAGGGACCTGTTTCATCGTTGATATTAACGCGATACACCTCTTCATTTTCTTGTGTCTCAGGAACTTGACTTTCATCATTATCTATACCCTCATTCATTAACTCCTCTCTTCTTTGGTGCACAGAGTACTGAGACTGTGATTGTACATCATGTAAGATGAAACAACGTTGCATCACATCCCAAAAGTCAGGCGGCTTTCTTTTAAATGATTTTACGATCTTACGTACCTGTTAATAATATTACAATTTTTTAGTATACAAATTTAATGTATACTAAAGTTAATAAATTTATATTGATTGTGAAAGATATTTTAAATACTTACTTCATGATCTTTCCACCATGAATCAGATGCAGATATAATGGATGTAACAGGATCAACCGTAATTCCCGTAGAACCTTGCATAAGTTGCTTGTACTTCTTGTATTTTCTTTTTAGTTGATTAAGTTTTTCTTTGAAAAACCAATAGTTTATATTTATATTGAACTCCTTGTTGAATTTTTCAACCAAGAACTCTCTTCCAAGGGGTGTAGGATCTTTGAAGCGGTAACCATTCATGGCAATTGCTTGATCGTACAAATCAATAAATATTCTTTCTCGATTATATGTCCATTTGAAAGTTTCTTCGATCTACAAGTTTTAAATATTTTTTAAATTTATTGCAATTAAATTCTAACTAAAACTTAGACAAATGTGAAATATTATACCCGTGCTGATGTTTCTGTAGGAAAATTTGTATCTTCTTGCACGGACGAATTTCTGTTTTGTCTGCGGTTAGCCATACCTACAAATACAATTTTAAATTGATTTTTAGTTATTATATATTTCAGAAAATTTTAAAATACTAACTAATATTTTCTCACCAAAAAGTTGATAATAACTTATTTATCTTAACTTACATAAACTATTATATCTAACAATAAATCTTATAGTAAATTTTACTTATGATTGAAATAAATGATTCCAAATTTTTTTTAGAACAATATTTTACAAAACTAAGTGAGACTTATAAATAATCTACAAATTAAGTGAGATTTATAAATAATCTACAAAATCATGTGAGACATATGCATATATATTCAATATAAGAGACTTATATATATATATATATGTACTTAAAAAAATCATAAGCTTTAAAAGTTTCTGAGAAAATAGATTTACAATATTCTAAATCATTATCTAATAGTAATTATTGAGTTCATAGCACATTTGTTAATCTATAATAAAAATAATTATCTATCATTAAATCTGATTAAATAAAGATTTATGTATATAAATTTTTCTAAACATGTAATCCTATACAATATATATTCATATTATATATTAATATTAGGAGAAAATATACCCAACAATGATGAATAAATATGATAAAGTAATCTTAACTTATTTATCTTAACTTAGATAAACTATTATATCTAACAATAAATCTTATAGTAAATTTTACTTATGATTAAAATAAATGATTAAATTTTTTTTAGAACAATATTTTACAAAACTAAGTGAGACTTATAAATAATCTACAAATTAAGTGAGATTTATAAAGAATCTACAAAATTATGTGAGACATATGCATATATATTCAGTATAAGAGACTTATATATATATATATATATATATATATATACTAACTAATATTTTCTCACCAGAAAGTTGATAATGACTTATTTATCTTAAGTTAGATAAACTATTATATCTAACAATAAATCTTATAGTAAATTTTACTTATGATCGAAATAAATGATTCCAAATTTTTTTTAGAACAGTATTTTACAAAACTAAGTGAGACTTATAAATAATCTACAATTTAAGTGAGATTTATAAATAATCTACAAAATTATGTGAGACATATGCATATATATTCATTTATAATATTCTAAATGATTATCTGATAGTAATTATTGAGTTCATAGCACATTTTTTAATCTATAATAAAAATAATTATCAGTCTTTAAATCTGAGTAAATAAAGATTTATTTATATAAAATTTTCTAAACATGTAATCCTATACAATATATATTCATATTATATATTAATATTAGGAGAAAATATACCCAACAATTATGAATAAATATGATAAAGTAATCTTAACTTATTTATCTTAACTTATAGATAAAATATTATATCTAACAATAAATCTTATAGTAAATTTTACTTATGATTAAAATAAATGATTCCAAATTTTTTTAAGAACAATATTTTACAAAACTAAGTGAGACTTATAAATAATCTACAAATTAAGTAACTAATATATAACATAAATAGAACTACTAACATATTATATAACATAAATATATTTATTTATGAAATAAAAATACACACCTTTCAACAAGAAAATGTGAAAACAAAATGTGATAGAATAGAAGCTTTGATTGTCCTTTAAACTCTGCACAAAAAAAATAGATGTTACAATAAATAAATAAATTAAAAAAAAATGTTTATTTATAAAATAAGAAATACCTTTGATGGAGAGAAGATGAATAATGGAAATAGAGTTGAGAGGAATTTGAAATATTTGTTTTGTGTTGGTTGTAAAAGGGAAGAAATGGTGTGTTTTTTTTTTTTTTTTTTTCAAACTAGGGAAGAAATGGTGTGTTATATATAGAGGATAAATGTTTAAAACTGTGGGCAAAATTTTTGAACTGCCGATGGACAGCTTCAAAAAACCTGTGGGTGAATTAACTGGTGTTTCTCCTGCTTTTATGACTAAAAGACAAAAAAAAATAAACTGTCCACAGAAGAACTGCGTAACTTTATAGAAAGAAGAAAAATGTTGAATGGTGTTTTTAAGACAGAGGAACTGTAGGTGCGGGTCCCCTGTCTTTTATCAGCCACGCCATTCAAAGCCTAAGTCATAGTGAGTACTCAAATTAAAGTTGAGGTTACAGTTGGAAGAGATGGTGGTTGTAATTATTACGGAGGTGTCTATGGTGGTGAGTGAAAGTAATTATAGAGGTGGTGATAGGGTTATTTTAAAAAATAGAATGAATTATGTTTAAATTGCATGTAATTATCGTATAAATAGCATGTGATATTACAAAATAGCATTTTTAGTTGGAGTAAATAGAAAAAGCATGCGATATTATCATTTTTTGGAATATATTATGTCATTTATATAAAAAAGCACTATGAATTACAATAGTTTTCTAAAAAAAACATGATAGATAAACGCTGATACATGTAAAAATATTAAAACACATAGTTCCTCTAAAAATGTTTGCCTTGATGTTGGAGGAGATAAAGAGAATGAGAAAAGTAGAGCAGTTGGGAAAAGAGAAAACAAGATGATGGTGATAATATAGGAGATGGTGGTCGGAGGTGATGGTGATGAATTCGGTGGATAAAAGATGATGGAGAAGGCGGTAATTGTTACGGAGATGATGGTGATGAACTCGGCGGAGTGGATTTGTGTTGGTGGTGGTGAATTTTTTTTGAAGCTTTCGATTAAGAAAAAAAAAGGAGAGATGTTTATGTATTTTGATGAGAGAGAAAGAAGAAGGAAGCAAGAGGAAGAAGAATAAAGATAAACCAAAGAAGTATAATTTTGATGTACTTGGTTTGTAATAGATGACTATACTTTTAGAAATAACTAGGTGCTTCCCCACGCAACGCGTGGGTTGTGGTGTAGTTGGCACTTTCTTGTTTTTTTTTTATCTTTTTCGTTTTTTTTTTGTATTATTTCGTTTTAATTAGGCATATACGGGCTTTCCCGTCACTTTTATTTATACATTATATATTTATACCATTTCATTCAGATGTGTATAATTGTGGCGTTTATTTTTTATGAATTATGAAGTTGTTGTTTCTTGCTTTTGAGGATCCAATCTTATCATTGACTGATATTGTTTCCAATACATTTATTGTATTATAGATTTTCTAATTAACTGCTTATGTA
>NC_025693.1:23306543-23310263 GCF_000633955.1 Camelina sativa
AGACATAATAGATAATTACATATGGATCATTTCAACTTTATGATCTTATTGTGTGGTGAATATTGTAAGGAAGTATGAAAATAATGATTTATAAGATGTTAATATAAAATAGAAAATAGAGATAAACATTTTAAAAGATTAAAATAAATATATAAGATATACATATCATACAAACTCTAAAACTAAGCTTTTACAATGATATTTGATTTGATTTTTTATAACACATACAACAACAATAACAAAAAAAATACAAAACAAAACAAAACAAAACAAAAAAAAGATTTGAGAGTAGTGGAAGAAGATGAGAGAATGAAAGAGTGATAGACTAAGAGAATAAGATAATGAGTATTTATAGGAAGAGAAAAAAAGAGATTTGAGAGTAGTGAAAGAAGATGAGAGAATGAAAGAATGATAGACTAAGAGAATAAGGTAATGAGTATTTATAGGAAGAGAAATGATGAAAAATTATATTTAGAAAAATGAGAATTAACTCTACTTTTATATATATGATTTATAGTGAATGGTTTGATGTGGTTTTAGTTTTGATTTACATTCCGATTTAATTTAATTTATATAATTTTCAATTTTTCGAATAGATTAAATTCAACCAGTAGTTTTTTGAGTCGCTTCAAAAAACCTTGTAGCCCAAAGTGTCACTACAGATATGAGAAATCAATCTTATGTGGCCAGAGGTTTCCCGAATTGGCTCCGTGGTGTTTTCATTGAAGAAAGAGGTATGTCCTGTGTTTGATTGTTTGCTTTTTGGAAGAAAGTTCCTTGGATATAGTGAACTTTTTTGGTGATAGGGTATAGTTTGTCGCCCTGGTATATGAGACTTCTTTAAAATCTGTATAGAACCCATCAGGTTGTTGTGGGGGAAATTAAGATAGGCTTGTCTCTTTCTGTAATTGGTAGCTGTTAGCCTTTTTGTAACACTCTTGGTTCCAATTTTGGATTAGTACAAATTCAGATGACAAAAAAAAAAAAAAAAATTCAACTAGTAGTTCATACTTTATATCATTTTATCTAACACATTTTCCGGTTCAAGGTTTTAATCAGAAACTAAATTTATAACCCGCGCATTACGCCGGACTATAAATTTTTTATTATTAATGAAAACCGTTAAATATAATATAATTATTCATATTAAAAATATAAATCTATATAGATATCAAAATTTATTTTATTAAGCGGTATATAACTTATATATTTTTAACATTTTCACAATTAATTTTTTCTTTATTTTTCGGTATATTTTTCGATATACACTTGTCATCTCTTGCATCTATTGATTATGAAGATGAAACATAACTATTTTTCATCTTCCAATACTTTTTTATATCGGTTGAGTGATCATTACATACTAACATAGACGTAAAAAATTTTAGAGAATATATTCATCCTTTGTCGTGAAGTTTCTTTGACAGTGTTGTAATAAACGTAAATTTTGCTTCCTAGAAATGAATCTCATAATTGGACTCGTTTATATCTATAAACATCATAATGTAACATCATATATTATATTTTATTTTAACTGTTTAACAAAAGAAAAATTATGTTCACATATATAATTTTTTCTACTTTAAAATATTTATAGTCTCCTATGTTTCTATATAGTGTTCTTTCATATCGATTCTCCTAAATCTACAAACTCATAAGATTACTCTAACTTTTAAATATATGTATTGATACAAAAATAGAATTCTTTTAAAATTTAATTAAAATTCTACAATCTACCACTACTTTTATAATTTTTTTTAATTGCAAATAGCTTTCTCAAATTTCTTCTTTCTATTTTTCACTATTTTGTTTTTGGTGTGTGTGATTTTCAAAATAACTTTTCTTTAATATGTTTTATTTTAAGTAACCTTATACATTTCTATTAAATATATACATTATTTTAATTTTTAAGCACTTGATTAATATTTTCTTCTTTTTGGGATATACCTTTGTTAAACAAATTTCACCATTTTTCAATTTTGAAAACAAAAAATAACAAAGATCACTCAAAATATTCTAAATATTTATATTATTTAGAATTCTAAATAATAATATGCACCAAATCCTTATGGTTTTAATCGGTAACATGAATTTATAATTTAACATTAACAAATATAGTCTCAAGGTATATATATATTAATTATATTATATTATAATTGAAAATAATAATATACACCGATATTAATCAATAATATGAATTTATAATTTAACACCAAGAATTGAATAACCTCTTGATTTAAAAACCTTTAAATTTTGGTGTTTATTTTTTTAAAACACCCTTATTTTCTTTATCCTAATAATTGTAACTCTTGAAAGTAATTATTGTCCCATTAAATATATGATAGCTTTATTTTTCTATTATTTCTAGTCTTTTACAAATATTTACACAAATATTATATGTTATGATAGAAATATCTAATTTTATATTTATGTAATATCTATTCATATTTTACTTTGATATTTTTTTGGTTGTATTTTTTGTTCATTACGTTTTTGGTGAATATTTTAGTTTAAATTATTTTTTAATAATAATAAAATATTACAAAAATGAATGAATTAATGGATGCATTAACTTTAGATTTTATGTTCTTTTTATGATGTGGATTAATTTGTTAAAATTAAAAATAAGAGTGATGAGGTGGAGGAAGAAGAAGAGAGAAAAACCAACTTTATATATATGTATATTATATGTTTATAAAGAAGATAAAAAACCACATAAAACTTGAGAATTTGTATTTAAATTTTCTACGGAAAGACTTTTATAATGAACTAACAAAATGCTAATGTGACAATAATTGAGAATCTATTTTATTTGTAATAAAAATATTTACATAGAAATATTTTACTTATGTTTTGTCAATATTTTGCATATGTTTTGCTATTTTTTAATTTAATTATTTCGTATTAAAATCAGTGAAATTAGTTAAAAATATGTATATCATAATAGGTATATTTTAAAAAGTTTCAACAACATAGAATTTGTTTTTTCATCCACTTTTATGGAAAATAAGATATTTCTCATAAACAATTTCATTGTGAATAATAGCATTTGTTCGAATGTGGAAGGATCGATCAGTTGGTGATCTTTCACCATTCCCCCTCTCTTATGAGCTCTTTGCTCTGATTTATCCATACAGTATTGCGCTCAGGATTGTGAACAGTTTTGGAATTTCAATCCAACTTATCTACAAGAATATTGTCAAACGCAATAAGAAGATAAGACATAGTCCGGTACAGATTTCTCCATGAATACCTTTCGAAATATGCCATCAGTGGCAACGACAAAAGTCCCAATGCAAAGAAACATATTGCCCAGTTTGGCCTCTCCACTTTTTACCAACCGTCTCAGTCGCGAGTACAACACAACATGGCCCTATTCCTGATCTGAAAAACCCATTCATGAAACGCAAGAGTGCATAGATCCATATGTTTGGAGAGAAGGAGATAGAAAATGTCGTGACAAAAGCCATTAGGCATGATAGAAAAAGCGTCTTTCTTCGACCAAGGGATGAATCCGCAACAATCCCCAAAAACTTGAACCTGTGCGTAATATCGAAAAATAGTTAATATCTTAAGTAATCAAATGGTTAATATATATTTTGATATTACGCACAGGTTCAGGTCTCTGAGGATTTTAGTTACTTCTCCTCTCAAAATTAAGTAAGTAACTAAAAGGTATAGTAATATTACCATTATACTCCCATGTATAAGATTGGGGGG
>NC_025693.1:23310298-23346681 GCF_000633955.1 Camelina sativa
GTGTTTTGAGAGGGGAAGGATATGTGGCACCTACTTCTGTTGGTGCATCAGTTTAGTGTCTTAAAGTATCAATTGTCAAATCAGTAACATAACTTCTAATTATGTTGCATCCGTTTTATGGAAGAGACTAGTTTAATAGTTAAGTAGCTGTAGTGTTTTCCTGTATTAAATGCTAAATATAACTCAATCCTACAAAATTGTTACTCTTTGTATAGTGGTAAAAAATGTTTTTGGATGATTCACCTTCTTATAAAATAACGTATATAAGGAAAAAAAGGAGGTGAACAGAAAGGTTCACCTAAGTATTTTTCTTTTGGAAAACTAAACCTTACAAAGTAGAAATTTGTAAACCCAAACGGATAAGTATATATTTATGTTCCATTTTAAACCTTTTGACTAATATTAAAGAGATTTTTTTTAGAAATTATAAACTCTACAAGATAGAACTTTCTAAACCCTAACTAACAAGTAAACATTTATGTTTCATTATCAACCCTAGCCATTGGCCAATAAAGAACAATTTTGCTCAATAACCTTACAGATAAAACTAATGAAGAAATAACACATTATATCAAAAAAATAAGTGAATAACCATTGGCCAATATAAAAAGACTAGAGATGATATCGGTGAATGACATACGCACATGTAATATATAGAATAATGTTTTTTACAACACCTTAATGAAATAGTATAGAACAAAAATAAATAGTATAGAATGAAACATTTTTCATAAAATAAATTGATGGTATTGGTAATGATGGTGAAATGAAATGAAGAATTATGAAACAAGCATGTTTCCTAAGAAATATACAATATCCGAATAAATTACAATATACCTTAAGGGATACAACATAAAGAACCCAAACTATTAAATTAGGCACATACTAAAATAAGATTACATGGAAATTAAATTAATAGAACATATATATATATATATATATTTTAAGAAAATGTAATAGAATATTATTGTATTATAGAATAATAGAATAAATAATTACATTATTTTAGTTACATATTGAGTTAAAGTTGTTTGATTAAAAAATCAAATAACAAAGAAAATGTTTATTTTTAAGTAAGATTGTGAAATCCAAATAATTTGTGTAAATAGATTTATGAGAATTGCCCTAGATTTTATTATAAAGTATAAATGAATAAATAAGAGATAAACAAGAAAATGAGAAAAATAAAGAAAGAAAGAAAAAAAAGGGAGGACGAGGGAATACACGTGAGAGAGAGTGTGTGTTTAGCTCTTCATAATATCATATGAAGAAAACTGTCATTATTATAGAAAATATAAAAAATATTATAGAGTGATGGTTAGAATAGTTAAAGAATGAATTAAAGTTTTTTTTGTTGGTTACTGCTGTCAATTTCTCTAAAATATATATTCATCCTACAATAAAGATCTTAAATTAGAGTATCGTTTGTAATTTACTCCTACAAAATTGGTAAAAAGATCTTAAAACAAAAAAAAATAGTGTGTCAAGCAAATCACTATATTATTTGTTTTGTTTGCCAATGTTATGTAATTTGAAATAATAGAAAACCAAATGAAAATTTTTCCCAATTTTGAATTTGTTTTAACATAGGAGTTAGGACTCACTTATTTGGGGACCAACCGGAATTTGGAGATGTGACGCGAACCGGAATTGAAAAATGAAAAAGTTGCAAGAATGTTATCCGCACAATCAACGACACGTGGAGGCTAACTGTTGGTCACGTTGTCACGTGTCCATCACTCTCCTTTAGACACGCCGCCGTGTGAACTGAAAGGTCAAACGCATTGGCCACCGACCAAATCAGACAACAAAAGAAGAGGCAAAGTTGGAAACTTTCACTCATGCTTTAAAGTTTAAACAAGTTCCTCCTGTAGTAAACAAACTGTGAAGACTGTAAGAAGAAGAACAACAACACCAATCAAGTAATCGAGAGTTTGATTGTGACTTAAGACAGAGATAGAGAGATGGAGTTTAAGGAGTTAAAAGAAGCAATAGAGGGAATAGAGCTCGTCGATGGTCACGCACACAACATTGTCTCTCTTGACTCGTCTTTCCCGTTCATCGGAACTTTCTCCGAGGCCAACGGCGAAGCCTTGACCTTCGCTCCTCATTCTCTCTCCTTCAAGGTATACACACGACCGATGTCTACTGTGTTGTCAATCAATACCCTCTTAAAACGCCGACGTGTTTAGCTTGATTCATTGGTATGGATGTGTTTTTTTTTGGTTGTATGAATGAAAAACAGAGGAACTTGAGGGAGATTGCTCAACTTTATGGCACTCAAGTATCGTTAGAAGCAATTGAGGAACATCGTAAGACCTCTGGTTTGGAATCTTTTACTTCCAAGTGTTTTCAAGAAGCTCGTATCTCTGCTCTGCTCATTGATGATGGATTGAAGCTTGACAAGAAACATGACATTGAATGGCATAGAAACTTTGTTCCTTTTGTTGGTCGAGTCTTGCGTATCGAAACTCTTGCTGAGCAAATCCTCGATGAGGAGAGTCCTACTGATGCTTCTTCCACTTGGAGTTTGGATTCTTTCACAAGAGCCTTTGTTGAAAGATTAAATTCATATCCTTTACCTTTATCTTACTTTTTTTAATACACACTCTTAGTGAATGTGACTATATATTCACTAGTGTTGGTTTACCTTGACTACTTTGGTGTCACGCTTGTTCCAGAGATTGTTGCTTTAAAAACTATTGCTGCTTATCGTAGCGGTTTGGATATTGATACTCATGTGAGTAAAGAAGTTGCTGAGAAAGGCCTTGCTGAAGTCTTGCAAGGTAAGACGGTTTGCACATTAGTCCATCAGGAAGTATAACATAGCTGTTGTTTTACACCTTAAACCCTGTTGTTACTGCAGCTGGAAGCCCCGTCCGCATTGGAAACAAAGGCTTGATTGATTACATTGTTACTTGTAGTTTGGAGTTAACTGAACGTTGCGACTTGCCCTTGCAGATTCACACAGGGTATGTATGCAAGTTTTGGTCTCTGTGAGGGTCTTTGTGATTGATGTTAGTAAAGTCTGATTCTTTTTTCATTAAACAAACATGAATATTTAGTGAGGTTGAAGTGTGCAGTAAGCTTTTGAGGATTTGTTCTGTGCTATACATAGAATCAGAAACTCATGTTCTGAGGTTTGTAGTAATGAAAAATCTCTTTTTCTTTTGTTGTTTGAGCCAGTTTTGGTGACAGGGATTTGGATTTGAGGTTGTCAAATCCTCTTCACCTTAGAACCCTTCTTGAAGACAAAAGATTTGCAAAGTGTCGTATTGTTCTTCTTCATGCAGCTTATCCATTCTCAAAGGAAGCATCGTTTCTGTCTTCAGTTTATCCTCAGGTTTACTTCATCCCATTTCAATTAATCTGTAAAATTATGTCTAGTCGTTAACTTATTTTTCTATCAATCTCTTTTTGTTCCTTAAGGTTTACCTTGATTTCGGGTTGGCGGTTCCAAAGCTTAGTGTCCATGGTATGGTGTCTTCAGTTAAAGAGCTCCTTGACTTAGCGCCAACGAAGAAGGTAATTACTAAATGCAGCATGTTAACATTGCTAAGTTTCTTTATCTCTTTACTTGCTTTATCATTGTTGTTGTTCATGAGTCATAGAAAAATGCTAAGCATTAGGATATATTGCAGGTTATGTTCAGCACTGATGGGTATGCATCTCCTGAGACATACTATTTAGGTTAGCTCAAGTTACTACCTCTTTTGTATAGTTTGTAACATGCTTATATATGTTTTAATCCTGTTTATAAATTTTGAAACTTGAAATCTCCTCGCTTTAGTCTTAAACAAAGCTCTCTGTGTTTTTGGCAGGTGCAAAGAAAGCACGAGAGGTCATCTTCTTAGTTCTGCGTGATGCTTGTGCCAGTGGTGATCTCTCACTCATGGAAGCTATTGATGCAGCTAAAGATATTTTTTCAAGAAATTCGATTGAATTTTATAAGCTTGATTTAAAGACAAATTCTTCTAGTCCACAAAGTATAGTATCTCCCAAATTAGAGATGAAGGAGCCTGATGTGCAAGAAGATAGTAGTTCTTTCGTACGCATTATTTGGGTTGATACATCTGGACAACATAGATGCCGTGTGAGTTTTTTTTTTTTTTTTTTTTTTTTTTTTTTTTTTTTTTTTTTTTTTNTTCTCACATTGACAAGAATTATGTTTATTGTATTGTTTCAGGCTGTTCAAGCACATCGTTTTAACAGTAGCGTGAAGAAGAACGGCGTTGGTCTGACTGTTGTAACAATGGGGATGACTTCATTTGCTGATGGACCAGCAGAAGGGTCTAATTTGACCGGTGTGGGTGAGATTAGACTGGTTCCAGATCTATCAACCAAGCATACAATACCTTGGTACTTAACTCATGTCCGATCCCTTTGCAGCTTAACTTTTTACATACCTTCTTTTCTTATTTGTTACCGTATCATATTTACCGTTAGGACAAAGCAAGAGAGCATGGTTTTAGGTGACATGTACTTAAAGCCTGGTGAAGCATGGGAATACTGTCCAAGAGAAACCTTAAGAAGGGTCACAAAAGTTCTCAAAGATGAATTTGACTTGGTAAAAAATCTTCATAAACTCTCTCTATGGAAACTTTTATTGGCTTTTTGGTTGCTAAAACTCAAAGTCTCCTTGGCTTTTAGGTAATGAACGCTGGTTTTGAGAATGAGTTTTATCTCCTCAAGAATGTTGTCCGGTATGTATGCCACTATAAGTTTCCTGAATCTTGGTTTTCTTGTTCAGTCCAATCATTTTCATAATCTTAACACTAGTCCTACCCAACATTATTTGAAGGGAAGGGAAAGAAGAGTATGTGCCTTTTGACTTTGGTCCTTACTGCTCTGCATCCTCATTCGATGCTGCATCTCCGATTTTCCATGAAATTGTACCCGCACTCGAGTCCTTGAACATCACAGTTGAACAGGTTACCAAACAGTTTTATAATCATTTCATTTCATAATGATCAGTCTGTATCATGTGTCTTGACATGTATATATATTTTGTCATAGTTTCATGCTGAATCCGGGAAAGGTCAGTTTGAACTATCTCTCGGTCACACTGTTGCATCTCATGCTGCCGACAATTTGGTTTACACACGTGAAGTTGTAAGATCGGTTGCAAGGAAACATGGATTGCTTGCGACCTTTGTTCCAAAGTATGTTAGTCTCTTTCCCACACTAAAGTTATAATACCCTTTAACCGCAAAGTTTATTAAGAATGCATTTCTGTGTGTTTTCATAGGTATGATTTATGTGACATTGGTTCTGGATCACATGTACATCTAAGTCTTTGGAAAAACGGTGAAAATGTCTTCCCGGCATCTGATAAGTCATCTGCTCTTGGAATCTCCTCCGTTGGTGAAGAGTTCATGGCTGGAGTTCTGTTTCACCTTCCTTCAATTGTAGCAATTATAGCTCCACTCCCAAACAGGTAACTCTAGAACCATTCTTTTTTTAGTAACTTCCTCAAGTTGTTGCTAAAAGTTGCAATATTTTTAACTAAAACTTCAGCTATGATCGGCTCCAACCTAATACATGGAGTGGAGCATTCCAATGCTGGGGCAAGGAAAACCGTGAAGCGGCTATAAGAACAGCTTCTCCACCAGGAACTCCTGATGGAATATTTACAAACTTTGAGATCAAGACTTTTGATGGCTCCGCAAATCCTCACTTTGGTTTGGCTGCTATAATGGCTGCCGGTATTGATGGTCTCCGACGACATCTCAAACTACCTAATGGAATAGGTACCTACAAATTTATCTGTTACTCATTTTCATTTATTTAGTCTTAGATGAAATCTTTCGATCTTGAGTTGTTCGGATGAAGTTTTTTCACATCCTTCAAAATACATTACCTACTTTTCAAAACATTCTAGGCGATATATGGATCGGTCCATTTTCGTTATATGTAACTTTAGGTCACGTATAACATCTAATGTGGGATCTAACAATTTGTTCAACGAAACAGATGTAAATCCGGCAGATGTTGCTGCTACATTGAGCAGGCTTCCAGAATCGCTCTCAGAAGCTGTTGAAGCTCTGGACAAAGATGAAGTTCTCCATGAACTGCTCGGACAAAAGCTTGTAGTTGCCATAAAAGCAGTCCGTAAGGTAACGCTATCATCTTTTAGATTCCATTATACTGATTTACATACAGTACTGGTAACTAAAAGTACATAAGGCACTAATCTATTGTTATATTATTTTTCAAAAATTTTGTAACAGTCTGAGGCCGAGTATTATTCCAAGAATCCAGATGCATGTAAGCAACTCATTCACCGATACTAATCCTTTGAGCCTCGGAGTAATATGATTGTTCGATCATTTTCTCTTTTATTGTGGACTTTGTGTCACATGAAGAGAACTGTAGTATTGAGGTTTCACTTAAACGGAGTATATGACTATATGCAAACCGCAAACGTGACATAAAGATGTGGATCAGAAAATAAATAAACTATATATTTCATATTTCGAGACGCATGCTTGAGTATTTCTTACTTTTTCGTCCCACGCTTTCAAAAGTCTCCAAGTTTTGGTTCTCTATTCTTATCTTATACTAGATTTCAAGTATCTAATCTATTACTATGTTTCTTTACTTTAATGCTACCTAATAGGTCCTCGTGACTGAATATTTTCAAGTTTTTATGTTCTTAATCATATCATGTAGTATTGGGAGCGAAATATACACTTTACCCATTGTTCTACTTCTATCCATGTTCTTAGTCCAGCTATTGTTATCTAGGTTCCTTATCTTATTTTCCGAAATTTTCTGATTCATTACTTTGACTAACCTTTATACATCTATGAATCATATATATTAAAAAGTTTTCGGAATCTATGTATCTCTGCAAGCTAAAGCACATGTTAAGAAAGAAAAAGTTAGCATAACATTCTATTGGTAAAATATTGTCTTGTACTAATTATTTACTTTAAATAGGGGAAAAATGCCAAAAAAAACCCGAAGTTATTTTTATTTGAGTTTTTTAACTAATGTACCACATTCAGAAACAAAAGTTATGCATTCTACCACATTGGTTCAGTCCTTTTGGGGAATACCACATCTAATAGATAAAAATACATTTGTACCCTCCAACCATCGAATGGAAAAATCTCTAGAAATCTATATTTTTGTTTTTTTTTTCTCTATGTCCGGTCTTTTCATGTTTTTTCTGAGGAATTTTAAATTATTTTGAACTGAATAACTTTTAATTTTGGGGTGCGTTAATGGTCGACTTCTTCATCTCTCCTAGTCATGGTCGACATCTTCATCTTTTGTCACTTACTGGCCGGAGTTCTATGTTTAACCGTAGTTGCGTTCGCCGGAGTTTGGAAATTACCAATTTTTATTCAATTCTCAGTTTATTACATCTTATCCTCTTTGTTATATGCTGACTCTATTTTGATCCCTCAGATTGAACCGCATTTTCAACGCTGGACTCCTGCCGGAGATGGAAATAAATGGTGACGCAGTTGAGAATAACGTAGATCCTCCAGCGGTGATTCCTGAAAGTACACTCGGGATGCTCTCGACTCTGCTAATCCCACGAATCCGTAAGTTGTAACAAACTTTAGTCTCTCTTTCTCTCGGTAGACGTCCTTATTAAATTTGTTTTTATTATGTCTACACAGAGATCATCCAGAGGGTGAGAATATCACAGATCCTCAGCCGCCTTCTGTATATTTTGTTGAAACAAACGATGGACAACTTCCTCCGCGTCTATGTCGATCACTTGTCCTCCACTTCCAAACGGTGGACAACTTGTCAGAGGTGCCAACTTTGTCTACTGCCAGAGTTGGCAACTTTGTCTACTGCCATCATTTTATAGTGGACAATGGACCTACAACATCGCCAAAGGTGTCAACTTTGTCTACTGCCATCAGTTTGTCCCCCAGCTCTCTTATATTGGACACTGTTACATCACACACGCGATGTTCCCGGGTGACCATTACATCAACATTGTCCACCACCATAATATTGTCCTCCGTTTCTAATTCAGTAACCACATTTACCTCATATAGCTCCTCTTCTAGATTTGATTCCACTCTAGTCCTATTGTCTACCTGCGGAGATCTTGTGGACAACGTCTCTGCATTCATGGACACCTGCTCTGCATACTTGTCTACATTCTCATTATTGTCCACCACTTTAGCCAACTTAGCAGGCCAATCAACATACCACCTCAATTAATACTTCCGTCGTCCACCATAAAACCTACAACTTTGTCTTCTTCTATTAAACACGTCAATCTTTGCACACAAAAAAAAAAAAAAACACGTCAATTATATCCCAATATCCTCCTTCATTCTCTTTTATTTTATTATTTAATCTCATACTCTCTTTTACCCATCATTTCTCTCTTTTGTCCATATTTAATGCAAGTTTGGGTTACCAATGCATTTAATGTGAAATCACATGTTGTCCTACGACAGCACAATATTTCAATGACAGATTTTAGGGTTATTTAAGTCATTTATGCTCACTGCTTTTGGTAGATCAGAAAAGGTTTCGGTAATGTGGTAGATTAGAAAAGATTTATAACCAATGTGGTAGATTACACTAAATTCCCTTTTTATTTGGACGTTTAATACCCAATGGTTTTGGATTGGAATAAAAATATACCAAATAATAAAAACGTGTCATTTAAAACCTAAAATACTAAGTTTTGTTATTTCTATACACACGATATTTCAACAAAATTAAAATTCCAATTTTACCCCAGTTATCTAATTAATTATTAATTTTTAATATATAAATTCTCGGTTTTCTGTTAACCATATCAAACCGGGATTAAACCCCGGTTTAATCTATTTCTTTCATCTTCGTCGTCCTCTTGTTTCTGGAAATTTTCTAAAGAGATCAAAAGGTAATTCAAACAAAAGAATTAACCAAAAATTAAAAAAAAATTAAAAGCCACATTGCAAGAGGAATCAGATGAAGTCGCCTTTATTGTTGCAAGCAGTGAAGAAGATATAAGCAGTCTCATCAGTCATCACCAACGAGACCCTCAGAGATCCGAGCAGGTCGGAGATGAGAGGAAGAAGCATCACCAGGTTTATGACAGTCTCCGCTCGTTCCTGGTTTTAGTTGATTCACCTTCACGAACACCAGTTTCTCTTCTCCTGTGGCGTCTGCTACTGTGGCTGGTCACGAGACGGAGGCGGTGGGCTTCTTCCTCGTCGCCGCGTCGGAGGCGGTCCGTTTCTTTATCGTGGTATGTGCAGGAAATTATCGTTGCTGGTGTTTGACGTCATTGAACTGAGATAAAATCTCAAAACGAACAAAAACTCTTTTTGCTTCGATCACTTTAGAGATTTTGATTAAGAAGAGGAGGAAGAAGAGAGAAAGAAGTTTAATTCGGTTTGATATGGTTAACAGAAAACCGAGAATTTATATATTAAAAATTAATAATTAATTAAATAACCGGGGTAAAATTGGAATTTTAATTTTGTTGAAAAATCGTGTGTATGGAAATAACAACACTTATTATTTTGGGTTTTAAATGACACTTTTTTATTATTTGGTGTATTTTTATTCCAATCCAAAACCATTGGGTATTAAACGTCCAAATAAAAATAACTTCGGGTTTTTTTTGGCATTTTTCCCCTGCAAATAGTAAACATGTTCAAAGGTTAGGTTCATATGGTACGCATATTATGGGAAAATCGGTAATTTCATACCCCAGCTAAGGGGGTATGTTCAATTCCTACATGATGTTTAATATTGTGCAAATCCATACATTAAGTTAAATAAAATTTAAATTCACAACTCCAACTCTTCAAACTGTGCTAATACATACCTAAGTCGTAACAGTGTTAAGAAACTGTTAACTGGTTCTGACGTAGACGCCACGTATGAAACGACGTCGTTTTAAAAAACAAAAAAAAAAACCTTCCTTTATTCAAAACGACGTCGTTTTCTTCCTTCTTCTTCTTCCTTCTTTCGCTCGCTCCGAAAGCTCCTCCTCTGTTGCTTCAACTCCGATTAAAACCCCAAAAAAACGTCAAATCCGAGAAAAAGATTAGTGACAGTATGAATTTAGGGGTTTTATTTACCATTGCAAATCCAAGAGGAGGAGCCATTGGTGTTGGAGATATCAAAACGAGAGTGATACCAAGAGCCTTTGACGAAAATCGGATCGGCGCCACGTCGTTTCATACGTGGCGTCCACGTCAGAACCCGTTAACGGTTTCTTAACACCGTTACGACTTAGGTATTTATTAGCACAATTTGAAGAGTTGGAGTTGTGAATTTAAATTTTATTTAACTTAATGTATGGATTTGCATAGTGTTAAATATCATATAGGAATTGAACATACCCCTTAGCTGGGGTATGAAATTACCGATTTTCCCATATTATGCTCAAACAAGTAGGCGAATAAAATCTATCTCCATGTGAGCTGTATCTAACTGGGGAAGAGAACTTATTGATAAGTCCAAAAAAATTTCTTCCAAACTTCATGATTCATTCACACTAGACAAATTCGTAGGAAAGTACAACATAATTAGCTTTTCGGGCATCTCTTTGCAAACAGATCAGCTAAAAGATAGCATATTTATAAGTTCAAAGAAAACTACAACGTATATGCAAAAAACTTTAAACAAAAAAAGAAGAAGAAGTCAACGCAAGGTCCTTGAAAACGATTTTTGTTGTAGCATGCATCATGCATGTACGTAATGGTGGTAAATGTTGGGTGTTTTATTAGCGAAATGTAATATATAGGCAAGTCAAATATACAAATTATAGATTTGTGGGTCAAAAGGATAAAATTTGACCTACGACAGAAAGAATAAACCTCCCTCTTGATTCAGAATCAGGTGTAGTTACGAAAATAGTTTTTTGGCTAGTGACATATATGAGATAATGAGAATGAAGACATATATAAATGAGTGAATATGATTGAAACTTTGATATTGAAATTAGTAATCTACTAAACAAAGCTAATTTGTACATATGTATGTGACTCGTCCAACGTATAATATAAAATAAGTTACTCTGAACCCAACCAAGGTAACTTAAATCAATTTGTTGGTAACCTTCAATTAGTAGAATAAAGCTAGCTAAACTGTAGGTCCATTTCCGTCAAGATGCTCGCTGATAAATCAATAAAATAGAACATGTGTGGTCCAGATGTTTTGTCATTTGACAAGAAAACAAGATAAGCCTTCTATAAGTTCATATGGGGGAACCTTAATCCATGGTTAGAGAGGCTTTGAATGGCACCTGATTTTGCATCAGTTTTTGGCTTTAGATTCTGCAAAATCTATTTTTGGAGCCATTCACGATTATGAAAAAATAGCTTTCCTAGAATTTAGGAAAACCAGATTTTGGTGGATTTTACAAATTTTTTCATAAAATCTAAAAACCACATTTTGTGGGTTTTTACTTTTTAGCGTGACACTTTTTTTTTCTTTCTAAAAATCACATCATTATATTTTTCTATCTTTTAATAAAAGTTTATAATTATTATTTTACTATTTTAAAAATAATTATTATACATAAAAACCAAAAACTAATCACGTTACCATTCAAGATTTTGCAAAAACTAAAATCTACACCAAAAATCAAAAAACTAAAAAAATCAAAAACTAAAATCCAAAAACTAAAAACCAAAATCTATAAACCAGTAGCCATTCATGGCCTNATGCTCGCTGATAAATCAATAAAATAGAACATGTGTGGTCCAGATGTTTTGTCATTTGACAAGAAAACAAGATAAGCCTTCTATAAGTTCATATGGGGGAACCTTAATCCATGGTTAGAGAGGCTTTGAATGGCACCTGATTTTGCATCAGTTTTTGGCTTTAGATTCTGCAAAATCTATTTTTGGAGCCATTCACGATTATGAAAAAATAGCTTTCCTAGAATTTAGGAAAACCAGATTTTGGTGGATTTTACAAATTTTTTCATAAAATCTAAAAACCACATTTTGTGGGTTTTTACTTTTTAGCGTGACACTTTTTTTTTCTTTCTAAAAATCACATCATTGTATTTTTCTATCTTTTAATAAAAGTTTATAATTATTATTTTACTATTTTAAAAATAATTATTATACATAAAAACCAAAAACTAATCAAGTTACCATTCAAGATTTTGCAAAAACTAAAATCTACACCAAAAATCAAAAAACTAAAAAAATCAAAAACTAAAATCCAAAAACTAAAAACCAAAATCTATAAACGAGTAGCCATTCATGGCCTTAGTTTTTCACTTTTTACATTTTGCTCCCCTCGTAAAATTTACCTGCTGTTAAATTTGCATCTTAATCGAATAAATTAGAAATACTGAGGAGAAAAAGAGACAATAGCATGCATGAACATGAAACTGCTTTGCGTATGTATCCATAGATGGGATGGGACCATTGGGTCCATGAAGCTTTGTCAAGAGCCAATAAAGGATCAACTGCAAAATCAGAAACTTTATTGACAAACAAAAAATGCAGTTCTAAGTTAGTGGGTCACACTGTATAATACTCCTACAAATTAGATTCGAATAATTAATAATATGAGATTATGAGGTAAGGAGCTTTGATTGTTTCCACTTGTACGCTATATCCCTCCGACTACACCGAGAAATGGTCACTGACTCACTCGCTAGTTCACCACGCTGCGTCAAATATATATTTCTTCTGGTTTAGGACTTTATAAGATATATTTTCTTATAATTAATAGGTCCATGTTCGTGTAAATGGTTACTGAAATCGCTACATTCAAATATACACATGTACTTATAAGTTATAACTAACTAGGATATATCCCGTGCTTAAAGCACGGATCAACATTTTTAAAAAAATTTATAATATAATAATAATAATTATTGTTTTATTTTTTTAAAAAAATTATTTTGTTTGAGATAATATTTATTTTTAATTGTTATGTAAATCTATTAGTCTATTTGAATACTAATTATTTTAGAATATTATAGTATTTTATTTTTGACGTATTATTACAGTTTTATATTGTTTATTTGTTTTATTTGCATCATATTTTGTGAAATATAAAATAGTAATTTTAATATTATAATTGTGAGTAAATAAAAATTATTAATTTATCATCTATATAAATTTAGTTTTACCAACCCGTCAATGTGAAAATTAAAACACGCATTTTCATACATTGAGTAATATATCTTCGTTTTAAAAATTTCACATCACAACATATGCAGAAAAATATGCATTTTATTAATTATAAGTATTATATGAAAGTTCTAAACAATTTGTAAATAAAATAAAATAAGGATGATATGAGAATCATAATTTGAAATCTTAACAAAATCTTCGAATTTAGTTATTAAAAATAATTGTATTGTATACTTGGATATAAAATCTTAGTTTTTAAAATTCTGATTGGTTTATATATTTTTTTTAAAAAAATAGTGATTTCGTCTATAGTTTATTAGAGAGAGAAAATATTTTTTTTAGATTTTTTTTTAGATTTTTTTAGATTTTTTAAAGGGGCATTCTCAAAAATGCCCCTTTTTCCATATCTCTTTTTAAAAATACCCTTTCATGTTGACCATTTTTAAAGCTACTCCTCTTTATATACAAAATGACTAAATTACCCTTTTTTGAGTGACAGCAAGAATGTACAGTCATCAAAATCGAAAATATTTTCCCGCCAAAAAAAATTCCCGCCAAAATTTTTTTCCCGCCAAAATCGAAAATTTTTCCCAAAAAAATTATTTTTTTCCGCCAAAAAAAAATTTTCCCACCAAAATCGAAAAATTTTCCCGCCAAAAATATTGAAATTTATACCTTTTAAAAACCTTATAAATGCTTTTAAAAAACTTTTAAAAGCGTTTACAAGGTTTTTAAAAGGTTTTTAAAAGGTTTTTAAACACATTATAAACGCTTTTAAAAACCTTGTAAATGTTTTTAAAAAGCTTGTAAATGCTTTAAAAGGTTTTTAAACACCTTGTAAACGCTTTTAAAATCTTTTTAAAAGCATTTACAAAGTGTTTAAAAACCTTTTAAAACCCTTTTAAAAGTCTTATAAAAACTTTTACAAGGTTTTTAAAAACATTGTAAAAACGTTTAGAAGGTGTTTAAAAACCTTTTAAAAATCCTTTTAAAAACCATTTGAAAACCTTTTAAAAACCTTTTAAAACCTTTTAAAAACTTTTTAAAAATCTTGTAAAAGCGTTTACAAGTTGTTTAAAAAACCTTTTAAAACTCTTTAAAAAATCTTGTAAAGCCTTTACAAGGTGTTTATAAGGCTTTTATAAGATTTCTACCTTATAAAAGCCTTATAAACACCTTGTAAATTTTTTTTGGCGGGAAAAATTTTGGCGGGAAATTTTTTTTCAAAATTTTTGGCGGGAAAATTTTTTCGAAAAATTTTTGGCGGGAAAATATGTCGGAAATTTTTTGGCGGGAAAATTTTGTTTTTCTTTTTATTGAATAAAATAATTTTCATCTAAGGATAAAATTGGTCATTAAAAATTAAAAGAGGGCATAAATAAAAATGGCCAGAAAAGAGGGTATTTTTGAAAAGGAGTAAATCAAAAAGGGCATTTTTAACAAATTCTCTTTTTTAAATATTTGATATGTAAGTGTTTTTTATTTTTAATTTAATTATATTTATTTTAATTAATTAATTAAACTTAATTAATTTTTTCTAATGGCAATTGAATGTAATTTTTAACACATTTTAAGGTTAGTTTCATATTTGTACTTCTCAATTAATATAGTAGGATGATGGCGTTCGTGCATAAATATATATAGCGTTTTCAACTACTTAACCACCATAATTTTTTTAAAAAAATGGGTACGACATGGTGTAATGATTTATACATTATTTAAAGAAGTAATATGAATGTTAGTTAATTAAGAACACTATTCTAATATTGTAACACCAGTCTCTTTATTACTGTCATCTAAAAATAAAAGAATACTCGGATAGTACTGACGAAGTTGTTTAAAATCTAAATTATAGATTCTGGATAGCTACAAATTGATGATAAAAGATGCAGACTACTACAAAAGTTGATAAAAGAAGATTACTTTACCTAATGTAGGCGTCTTAGTGAACTCCTTAATTTCATCGCTCGTGGAAAATAACACAAGCAAAGCAATGACTTTTATGGACACTATGATTGGTTACAATGATCTTATTAGACATGTGAGGAGGCAAAGTGTATATCTTTATATCTATAATGTTTTTTTTTTCTTCACCAAAGATATCGCCTAACATCACGTTATTTAACCCTACATTTAGCTTACATTAGTATTTAGTACTCTTAAAAAAACTTTAATAATAATCCAACAATCACGGCCAATTTTATTCTGATTTGTCACACCTAAGTGAGGGAGCTAAGAGCATCTCCAATGGGAGAATACTATTTTGAGGTTTTTATTTTTTTTAAATTTTTTTATTATGTACTTCTTTATAATAAGAATTTGTAAAACCGTAATTAAAATTTTGCTCCTCTAATGGTGAAACTTTTATTGGGGTTCTTAATTTTGAAAAAAAAAATTCAAAAATATTATTTATGAAATGAAAATATCTTAAGTAAAACATAATTAGTTTGAATGTTTAAATATTTTAAATTATATAAAAATGAGAAATTATAGCATTTCATAATTATTTAAACATTAATTTTTAAACTTACAAATTATAAAAGCATAGTAAAAATAGACATACAAATCATAAATAGGATAATAGATTAGTTGTAATCTTGATTGTAATCTTGATTTGTGTAAAATTTTTGCCATATATGCTCAATCAAATCATCTTGCAAGTGTTGATGTGTTCTTTTATCACAAACGTTGAGTGAACACATACGAGTTTAAAGTGAAGATGATGAGACCAATCTCCTACTCTCAAACAATGGACAAGACCGATGGAAACAAACATCATATGCCTAAATTCATCTTCAATCATGGCTAATTTCATTATCCTAAGTTTAATCATGCCTATGAACACATAAATAAATTTGGATTTTGAAAAACCTAATTTCCAAAATCAAATACCCTAATCTCTAAACCTTAAATTAATCTATATATACATTTTTCAAGTACATTTAGCAAATAAATCCTGAACTTGCCACCTATTTACAAGACTACCATTGGTATTTAAATTTAATTTATAAATTTAAAACTAAAATATTAAAATGACTAACCGATTTTCCAAAATCGGAACTGATATTAAATATATTAATTACTGTTACAAATCTAATACTAAACACAATTTTCCATAAAACTTGGATCCTAATTTAATTAAGTTGTTGTTTCTAAATTCGTTAAGATCATAATTTAAAATTTAAAATTACAACAACCAAGATTTGGTATTTTAAGTTATCTTTGATTAGGTTTTCTATTTGTGGGTCAATTATATTTTAGAAGATATTCTATAGAATAATTATTAATTTGTAAAAAAATATATTAATTGTTTACACAAATATTTCTTAAATTTTTAGAAAATTTTAGTTTTTAATTTTTTAGTTAAAACCTAACAACATATTGTAAACATCTCATCCCCTATATATACTGATAATTAGTAGCTAAGATGTTTCAACTTTTTGTAATTTTATAACTTAGAAAATGACTATTTAAATAATGTTTTTATTCAAAGAGCGTAGGTTTTTTTTTTTTTTAAATAGCATATCTTTCTAATCAAATATTCATAAAATTATCTAAATTTATTTTAATTAATAACTATAATAGATGTGCATATAATTTGTAAAATTGTTTATTACAGATTACTGAACAAATCTTTCTGAAAAAAATCTTTAAAAAACTATTTAACCTGTGATGACAAAAAAATATATATATACGCTCGCAACCGCAATCAATCGCAACCGCAATCACTCGCACCTTCAATCACTCGCAACTGCAAACGCTTGCGGGAAGCAGCTTTTGGAATTCAGTGGTTTGAAGCGGTTGGGAGCGATTAAGAGCGATTGGGAGCGATTTGTGTGATTGGTTCCAATCGCTAGCAACCGCTACCACCCGCAAATACAGCGTTTGCGGGAGGTAGCAGGAGAACCAGTCAACACCTTACTCGGTGGGAACTGGGGACAAACAAAAACAATAATATTTTAATAATAGGATGTAAAAAGACAAAAAGTTAACATATTTGCCAAAAGACCCCAACTAACCAAATTTTTTAAATTTTACTACCTTCTTCAAAGAAGTGTTTGTAATAGCTAATAGATTATTATAAATAGATTTGATACATACTAATAAGTAACAAAATAAAAATAAATTAAATATCCAATTACAAAACACTCCACTATTTTAATCGAATTGCACAACTATAAATACAAAAGTTTTTAAATATGCATGTATAGATGAAACCACCTAAATTATGTTTGTCAACCCGTAAAACAGTAGAATACTTTATAACATTTTGATAACTATAGTATACTCATCTAATTATAAAAGAAGGATTACAAATATATTTTAAATCCATTATAAATAAAAATACAAAATGACAAAAACAGTATAATAGTTTACTAAAGTAAATTATAGATGAATAATAATGATATTTTAAATTTGTAACCCGCGGACAAACAATAGATATACACAATACAATATATTATACTTTAAAACTATAGTACATTTAAAATATATAAAACACATTATTTACATATATAGATAAAATAATAAATAAAGTATTTAATGCATTGTTAAAAAAAAACGTTAGCTCCGCAGTGTACCGCAGGTGAATATCTAGTTCATACATACAAACAGAAATATAAACGTACCATGACAAAGACAATTGTATAATACAATCTCTAAACTGGTCCATGCAAACTGGCCGACTCACCGTTTTCAATGAATCGACTCTCCGATTAGCTCTACCACAGTCGACGTTGACACTCAGCCACGGTGGAGATGATGAGAAAACATCCTATCACCTCAGATAACTGTTCCATCTCCTCTGATTGTCGTTCTGATGGTCGATCTCAGTGTTCGCGTTACAGAGATATTATCAAATAGAGAGAAAGAAAAATAAGAAAAATGAATCGATATAATTTAAAAAAAAAAATATTAAAACATCATCAAACTAGATGCTGACACTTATCAATAAAAGGCACTTCTTATTGATCCAAAATTAGAACTGTCTTCTATTCTTTTATGTGTTTTTATTTATTTTTGGCCCAATTTTAACAGGTCTGCTAAATCTCCCTGTTGGAAATGGTCTAAGTGAACAACACACTCACATATAGGTAGTGATTGGTAACCATTTTACAAAGCGGTACAAAGCTGTACAAATATACAGTTTTAAAGTTTACCAATCACAAAAACTTTACTAAAAACTTTATTAAAAGCTTTACTCTCAGTTTTTTTGTACAGTTTTCACTTAAAGTTTTTTTCTTACAGCTTTGCACTATTCATTAAAAGCTTACAGCTTTGGCTATGTTAACAATCAGACCCATATTTTTTGCGCGCATAATGTGTACATGTATCATGTATGTATAATGCGGGGTTTTTTACTCGGTTGAATTGGTCAAGCTGCAATAGTGTCACGTCGTATCATTTGTGCATCTCTATTGCATAATTATATTATTATATGATGGATATCTTAAAAACACAGTAGTAAATTCAATTTAAAAAGTTTTTTAAAAACATAGTGTTTCACATTCTTCCAGAAAATTATCTTATAATATTAATAATTCTTTTTAACTTTAAATTATATGTTCAAGACACTCTTCAATACATCTAAACAGAATGGAGATGGTTTTGTCTTCATGCTCATACAAAAGTTTATTATCCTAAGTCAAGGTACATTTCTTTCTCCAATTTCTTTCTTTTAATATAAGGCAAGCTTTAGATATAATTAGATAACTACAATTGCAAAATCTTATATGACTAATAGAATTTTTTTTTTTTACAGATATTCCATGCAGAAAACAGTTCCAAGTAAAAGCATAGGTAGAAAGCCTATACCGTATTGACAATAATCATATGAAAGACAGAAATTGCTGGTTTATTGTAATTGCTAAATCGAGCTGCTAAAGTGGAAGCCTCGACTTCAAAGTGAGGAATGCAACAGTTTTGTACCGATTTGATGATGATTTGGATATCATCGTGGATGTTGAGATTGAAGGTGGTTTGGTTCTAATGAGGAAAACAGTGAGACACAACAATGTCAATAAGGACACACATTCTAATAGGATTATCATACTACAAAAAAAAAAAAAAAAAANATTCGCTAGTTTAGTCTATAAACGCAAATCATATCAAAAATCACCTACACAGATAATTTTGAAAAATGAATAATAGAATCTTTAACCTCTTTTCAGTTGAACAACAAAGAAGCCCTTAATAGTAGCATTCATATTGTTAAAGCTCGTGGGTTTTATTTTTTATTTTATTTATATTTTTATTTATTGATCATATGGTAACATCGCTTTTATAATAAAAGGTGAAAAACCTGACAAGAGATTCAAATATCAAAACCTACCGTTTGTTAATCTGTTAATGCTTATGGATAGGTATCCTTCTTATATCGTGTGAGTTATAATAGTAATTACATAAAATGAGAAATTACAATTCATATAGTATAAGAAAATTAAGGAGCTTCAAAGGAAAAAATTGGAGACCGTTTCCTCGAGACAAGCAGATTCTCAATCCTCGAGACTGTCAGTGGAAAACAACCTTCTCTCTCTCTCTCTCCTCAAAAAGAAGAAAAGAAAAACAAAAATACAAAAGCCAAGAAAGCCATTATTACAAAAGCAATAACACACTGTGAAAAGCCACTCAAGAACACTGGTCAGTAAGAGCAGAGAGAGAGAGAGAGAGAGAGAGAGAGAAGAAGAACAAGAACAACAACAACAAGCCATGTCATAACTACTCTCTTTTCTCTTCTCCCTCCTTCTAACTAACCAAAAACCCCTAGAAAATCCCTAAATCATCAGTTTCTTCACCAATGATGCTTCCAAGAAGCTGCATTGTACTTTCCTTCTCTCTTTTTCTGTTCCTTCCACAAATGGGCTTCGCCATGCTCAACAACAGAACTGTTCTTCTCACACCACATCCCGACCCGGAACTAGTCGCTTATGAAGTTCAGTGGTACACATACTACATTGCCTCTTCTGGATCTACTCATTTACTCTCTTATTTCACATTTTTTCATGTAAATTTCTAACTGGGTTTTACATTTCACTAGCTATAAGTGTTCTTGTTAAAGGGTTGCTCTGTTTTTTTCCCCTGTTTTACTATGTTCTCTGTTTCTAAAAATCTCCGGTTCTCTTAAACCGGACAGACTGTAAATAATCCGGTTTTAATACTTTCACAGGAGAGTAAATGCATCTATAACTAGACGTCAAACTCTTGACACGACAGACCAGGCCGGTTCAGACCCGTGCTTCACCGGTAACCCAATCGATGACTGTTGGAAATGTAACCCAAACTGGCCCAATAACCGACAAGGTCTAGCAGATTGTGGAATCGGATTCGGACAGTACGCCTTAGGTGGCAAAGGTGGTCAGTTTTACTTCGTCACAGATTCTTCCGACGACGATGCCGTCAACCCTAGACCGGGCACTCTCAGGTACCTTTCTCTTAAGTCTTAACCGGAATTCCTATTAGTATAATAATCTTGACAAATAGACAAAAATGTTTTGTTTTGTTTTTTGTTAGGTTCAAGACAAAGATATTATCTTTAGTACTCGTTTCTTGACCGTAATTAGATTTTTTTAGTCGTTTGTTTACAACACTAAATAGTCTAATAAATTATACTTTACTTGAATATTACTTGTCATTATTGTTCTTTAACCCTAAACCCTACCTATACACTTTCACAAATTAAAACCTATAAGAAAATAAGATTCTGTTTTAGCGACGTTTATCTTTTGTCATCTCATATTCACATGTCCCACACCAATCTATTACGTACGACTTTTTCAATACCACTTGTTTATATTTCTAAATAAACCCTCCATTTTGTGGACAAAGTACCAACAACTCTGATTTTTCTTTCAAGTTATTTAAATCCCCTCAAAAAAAGTTTAGATTAAGCTCTATAATTTCGGTTAACTAAATCCGTTGTTAAACATAATGTTTAGGATGTTTGTAATTTGACGCTCCCTACATTATTATTTTAACACTGTATTTAGAAGTGAAAATATAATTAATAATCTAGAGAATAGACAAGTACAATAAAACAAGTGTATCAGTCTCCTGGGGCCTCGAAAAAATCGAATAATTTAGGGAATCTTTATCAATGTCTAAGCAATCGGGTTTACAATGTGAAAATTTTGTTTTAGATAAGATTAAAATGAAAAGTGCCAAAAACTTGATGACAGATACGGAGTGATACAAGAAGAGCCATTGTGGATAGTGTTCCCAAGCAACATGATGATTAAGCTAAAGCAAGAGCTAATATTCAATAGTTACAAGACACTTGATGGGAGAGGAGCTAATGTTCACATTGTTGGTGGTGGCTGCATCACTCTTCAATATGTCTCCAATATCATCATCCATAACATTCATATCCACCATTGTTACCAATCCGGTAATTTATGTTTTACTCTTTTCACATTTGCTCTTTTTCTAAATTCTAATCCTTTGTTCAAAAGGGTATATCTTTTTTGTTTTAACGGCCAATAATCGTTAGGCTTTTTACTTTTTACTTTTTTTTTTTTTTAATTTTCTTCCCCTAATAATTTAGTAGGTCCCCAACGGTGTACATATTTTCTTTCTCATTTATTGGTATATTCACACGCAAACAAAGAAAACATGATTTTCTAGTTTAGCAGCATTTATTGATTTATACATAAAAGCATATGGTAAGAAAAGAAAAATAGTAAAAATTAAACCTTTGTCCTTCCTGAAATAGCATTGATTGGTTCATTCATAAAAGCATTCTGAAAATATGTTTGTCCATAGGGAATACTAACGTGCGGTCAAGTCCAACGCACTATGGGTTCAGATCAAAATCGGACGGTGATGGTATCTCAATCTTCGGTTCAAAGGACATATGGATCGACCATTGTTCTCTATCGAGATGTAAGGACGGTCTGATAGATGCGGTGATGGGTTCCACTGGAATTACTATATCGAACAACTTCTTCTCTCACCATAATGAAGTCATGCTTCTCGGTCACAGCGACCACTACGAACCAGACAGTGGCATGCAGGTCACACACACACACTAGTCCATTATATTCATTTTTCTTACTGACTACTATTTGATTTGAAATGAGAGTAATGTTTGTGTGATAATTAGGTAACAATTGCGTTTAATCACTTTGGAGAAAAATTGATACAAAGGATGCCTAGGTGTCGTCGTGGATATATCCACGTTGTTAATAACGATTTCACTCAATGGGAAATGTATGCGATTGGCGGTAGCGGTAACCCGACTATTAACAGTCAGGGTAACCGCTACACTGCCCCAACCAACCCATTCGCCAAAGAGGTAAATAAACAACCCTTATGGCCTTATGGTCAGTTTATTTTTATACTTTGCTTTTGGTTTCATAATGTTTTATACTATACAACTTTGTATGGTATTTATAAATGAGAGTGTTACTGTGTAGGTGACTAAGAGAGTGGAAACACCGGATGGCGATTGGAAAGGGTGGAACTGGAGATCAGAGGGGGACATTTTGGTGAATGGAGCCTTCTTTGTGGCATCCGGTGAAGGTGCGGAGATGAGGTATGAGAAGGCATATAGCGTCGAGCCTAAATCCGCCTCATTCATTACCCAAATCACATATCACTCTGGCGTACTTGGCGTCGGCGGCAGGTTTGGATTCTACATTCTACCATACAAATCATTCACCCTTTGCCAACTTTTTCGTTTTGAAAAAAGAAATGGTCATTTTAAAGAAATCAACACTTTGAATCTTTTGTTTTACCAATACACGCACCATATAAAAAATGGTATTATAAATGTCTACATACTCTTTTGTTTTCTTCTACTTTTGCCTTTAACTTTATCTTTTTTCTTTTGTCTAATTTTTTATTTTTTTTACCCCACTATATTCATAATTTTCTCTCATTAACCTCCAAAAAGTCAAAATGGAGCTAATTTAGGGTGTTTGATTTTGGTATTAGGAATAACAATCTTGGGATGTGGACTACTACGGGATCAGAAGGTAATGGCGGTTTAGATTCTTATAATGACTATACCGATGAAATGTCTGGTGCCGGTTCAGCGATCCGGTTATCTTTCTCAGTTCTTGTGTTATCATTCTTGCTTAGTTCAATATCATATCTTGTCATGTTCACTTCTTCAACCCAAATGTTTATGTTGTAACATGAATTGAACTTTACCTATTTTATCAAGGAACAAGCAAAAAATTGTTTCCAAACTTCATTCTTGGGTATTATTTTCTTCTTTGGAATAATCTTCAATAATACGTACTATGTCAAGAACAATCACACGATTCGTACCATCAATCCATTTGGTGTTTTGATGGACCTTATAATATGTAGTTTTACAGAATTTCTTACAATAACACCACACCACGTGTGTCGTGTGTCATATTGTACGTATATGTAATCGTGACGTTGTAATAGTCCTATGTCACTCCTATCCTATCTTTTAATTAATTACATTACATAACTAATACCTCTAATAGAGATTATATACTATTATCCTTAACGTTATATTATCTTCGTCTTTGGACTTGTTATAATTTTATACAAGAGGTGTTCCATACATGCATCTATACTTCACACCATATCAATATACTACTTTAGGATATTGTAATTTACTATATGTTGAACATTAAATACTTTTTTTTTCTCCTGAATAACTACAATAGAAAACAATTTTAACAAATCATTTGGCACAAAAGTATACCAAACATTTAATTTAATTCAGATTAAATAAAGCCCATCAACCAATAATGTTTACCAGAAAAGTAATAGTTTTTTTCTCATCCATTGGGGCATGAACTTCTCATTTTTGTTGTTGTTGTTGTTGTTTGTAACAAGACCTGATAGTAAACATCAATGCTACAGTTTACTTATTTTCTTGTTATGGATATGTATATAAATAGACCTTCAACTACGATTTCAAATTTCATTTGATATTTAATTCAAATTGTATGATTGATGCTTAGTACTTAACCTTGTTTCATTATAGCAATTTCGAATTCAATTATCCAAGAGTTACAAAAGTAAAACAAACAAACTTTAGAATTATGACCATAGAGAACATGAAAACTCCTCAAAGTCCCTAGTCTCTTGAAACCACCAAGAAGCAATGTTAATATTGTTCTCACTGCTACTGCTGCTATTGCCTTCTGAGACATTTGCTTCACTCTGGTCTGTAGAAATCTCCGATATCCAATCCGAAATCCGGTTTTCGTACGGTGAATTCATTATACCAAAGCTCTCTGTTTCGCAAATACCACCATTGGTTTCTTGACCACTTTCCATAGTTCTCTGGTTAGATTCCTTCACGGTTTCATCAAAACCATGCTCTTGAGACGTCACTTTTGTCCTCATGATCTCTGTTTCCTTATACTTGTGAAACAATTCTTCTCCTTTATTGCATCTCCAGTCAATGATCTTATCTGCAGCAAAAAAAACATCATACTTATATAGTTATATTGAAAAGCCGATCCAAGACTTAACACATGCAAAGTGAAAGATCAAATCAAAGTAACTCTATATATCTACCACAGTTTTGAGCTTCCTCTTTCTTTCTAAAATGAGTTCTCCAATAGTTCTTAATCTCGTTATCAGTCCTACCGGGTAATCTTCTCGCAATCTTCGACCACCTATTGATATACAATATTTAGTTCAAACCAAAAAATAGCAATCATGCAACTGTGCAAGTGAAAGATTCATTTTTTGTGGTTTCTTACTTGTTACCCCAGAGTGCATGGAGCTGAAGGATGTTCCTTACTTCTTCTGAACTCATCGGTCCATGCTTCAGTTTCGGATTCAGATAGTTCATCCACCTTAGTCTGCAACTCTTACCACTCCTCTTCAAACCTATAAGTATGAATACAAAAAACAAACATATCTTACATATGTAAATTTCTATTTTCGGAAAGTTGACATAAGATAGGTTTCAAAGTATACCGGAAACTGTTGCTAAAGAATCCCAACGACGTTCTCCCAATATGGTAACAATCTTCACTAGCCGTTCGTCCTCTTCCTCGTGCCATGGCCCTCTACGAAGTGTTTCTTGCTTCTTACACTCCATTTCTTTCTTTCCTCTCTCTTTTATTTTGTGTGTGTGTTACGTTACTTAACTGAATATTTTCTAGTTTTGTGCTTTGAACTAGTTAAGCTTGCTTTGGCTTTGCTTAAATAGTAAAGTCATGAGTTTACCCAAATTGGGAAAATGTTCAAAAAGCTGACGAACACAAAATAGTTTAGTGGATAATAACATCATGCATCAGTTAGTTAGGTTCTTGTTTTTCCTTTTAGGTCATCATTAAGTTATAGTATTATAGATTTGGATTAGGTTCCAAGTATCTCTTCTTTATGAATCATCATCAAGTAGTGATTTTTTAAAATTTATTTTGTCAGGGTTTATGGCTTTCATCATCTTAGACATTCAATTAATTTATGCAAGTATCCAATCAGGTTTGGTTTTAAGAAATTCAATTTCTTAGACTGAAAAAAAGATGAAGTATTTTAATAGGTATTGAGATAAAAAGAGATGAAACAAGATCTTTCAGCATCTTTCCTCCACTCATCCAAAAAGTGTAAGCCAGCGAAGCACTCCTTAAGTTTGATTAGTGAAGTAATCCCTGAGTTAAGTTAAGCCTAATCTCATTTTGGCACCAAAGAGAGATTAAAATCGACGCAAGAACAAACTCGTAAAACTGAGCCGGTTAACGAAATCTATCGATGTTTGACTTGGTTAAAATCGGTTCAGACTATTCCAAATTTCCACATCTCACGTGAGACAACTCTGCACATGACAGTCACAGTCTTATCTCGTTTTTGTCGTTTACAACAAAGTCGCCGCAAGAGTCCCTTCAAGTTTAAAAAATAAAAACCAAAACAGATCTCTCCAGCCGTCTTTGAGTTTCTTCTTCCCTCCATCTCCGGCATCATAAGATGTCTCCGATACCGGAAAGGGCAAAGCTCCACATAGCTATGGTGGTGTTTCAGACAGGGTACGCAGGGAATCACGTGATCATGAGATACGCTCTAAACTTGGGAGTAAGCAAGCTTGTCTTCCCACTTTACCGGACCATCGTAGCTTTCTCTGTTCTTGCTCCCTCTGCTTTCTTCCTTGAAAAGTATATATACACTTCTTTAAATCAATGAGTACTAATCTTATATCACTAATTCTTGATTCTTGTTTATTATAATCTTGATTATTTTCATATTTCTAACAGAAAAGAGAGACCTGCGATGAACATGAGTCTTCTGATTCAGTTCTTCCTTCTTGGACTAATCGGGTATGATCTTGTCTTTGAACCTTAAATTGTATAAGAGACAATTTAAAAATTCATCACTATTTCTTTTTTGGTTATAGAATAACGTTAAATCAAGGATTTTACATATTTGGATTGGACAATACTTCACCAACATTTGCATCAGCAACAGAAAATGCTGTTCCTGCTGTTTCATTCCTCATGGCCGCCTTGCTCGGGTATGTTCTTGATTCTTCAATCTCATATTCCACTCATTATTAAATATGACGAAGACGAACCATGACACTAACCAATTGTAGAATAGAGAAAGTGGAATGGAAGAGGAAAGATGGTATAGCTAAAGTGGTGGGCACAATTGTATCCGTGGCAGGATCTTTAGTTATAACGCTCTATAAAGGACCAACCATTTACCAACCGAGTCTGCGTTTAATGAACCAACAACAACCCATGAAAGCTGAAGAAGCAGAGGAACAAAACAAGAACTGGACGCTGGGATGTCTTTGTTTGATGGGTCACTGTTTATGTTGGTCAAGTTGGATTGTGTTGCAGTCACCATTGCTTAAGAAGTATCCAGCTCGCTTCTCCTTTGTCTCTTTCTCTTGCCTTTTCGCAGTTTTACAGTTCTTTGGAATCTCTGCTTATTTCGAGAGAGATCTAGAGAGTTGGAAGATAACGTCAGTAGGCGAATTATACGCTTTACTATACACTGTAAGTTTTTTTTTTTTTTTTAGATTATGACTCTGTTTTTGAATATTCTGTTTAATTTGAATTATATATATATGCAGGGATTGGTGGGTTCAGCAATGGTGTTTGCAATACAAATTTATGTAGTGCAGAGAGGAGGACCTCTGTTTGTATCAGCGTATCTGCCTCTTCAAACTTTAATTGCTGCTGTTTTAGCCACTTTTGCTCTTGGTGAACACTTCTACCTTGGAGGGTATGTACCTATATATATATATTTTACTCATGCATTGTATTATTTTCATATACTTATAAGTTTTTTGACACAGTAATTATGTTTGTTTTAACAGACTGATTGGTGCAATATTAATCATGAGTGGACTGTACTTAGTTGTGATGGGAAAGAGTTGGGAGAATCAAGAAGCTCTTTGTCAACAACAAAGACAACATGTGATTTCTTCATCATCCGAATTTGGTCATGAAGAAGATTACCATAATAAGAAACCAATATCTTCTCTTAATCAACCATTAATTTCTTCCTAAACTTTATTCTTGCATCCAGCATATCGGAACCCAAGAATAACAACGGAGAGACCAAAAAAGCAAAGCTTATAACATGCATGAGATCTCACAGAGTCTCTCTTTTGTTGTTGTTGTTGTGTTTTTGTTATTGTTGTGTGTGTTTCAGTTAAATTTGGGTTTATCTTGGGCTTCTAACTAAAAGCCAATTGGCAATTAGTAGATTGACTCTAACCTTTTATATATTAATGATAGTCCCTTCAAACTTCAGATGTGGGACTTGGATTGTATCCCAACAATCTCCCCTTCAAACCAAGGACCACATGTGGGATATTAACACGCCTCCTCGAGATGATAACTCCATCTCGAACCGATCCCACTTGGACCGATAATAAACCCCTTCTTGGGCTCCCATTACTCGGGTTAATAAGAGGCATACCCGTATCCACTTTTCTAGGTCCACCAGAATTTTTAACCTTGGGCTCTGATACCATGTGTTGATTTTAGAAGTTTAAGAACCGAAAGAATTTTATAAAGAATCACTCTCTTTATTAAGCCTTAGAAAATCACTCAAAACTAAGATAACAATTCTCTCAATCTCACAAACTTCTCTCTCTCAAAAACTCTAAAGTAATGCAACACCCTGCATTCTTATTTATAACAAAAACCTCTTAGTCCTAATCCTATTGGGAAATATATTATTTAGATAACTCCTAATAATATTAAGTCCTTATCTCTCTAGTGACTTAATTCCTAATAGTCTTAGGACAAAACACACACTCACTTCAAGCTTAGTTCAACATTCTCCCTCTTAAGCTTGAAGTGAGTCTCTTCCAGATTCTGAACTCCAATAAGCTCCACCATCTCCTTATGCTTGACTCTTCCCAATGCCTTAGTTAATATATCAGCTTTCTGTTCTTCTCCTCGTACATGCTCCACTTCTATGAACCCCTTCTCAACGCATTCTCTGATGAAGTGATAGCGTGTATGAATATGCTTGCTTCGACCGTGAAATACAGGATTTCTAGTAAGAGCAATCACCGACTCATTATCAATATGAATGACTGCCTTTCCGCACGAGTGTCCAGTGACTTCTTCAAGCAAATCTTTAAGCCATAACGCCTGTCTCGCTGCTTCCGCACCTGCCATAAACTCTGCCTCACACGAGGACATAGCTACCGTGTCCTGTTTCTGCGAACACCAGGTTATCGGACTTCCATTCAAATAGAACACATGACCTGCTGTACAATGCCCATCATCCAAGTCTGCCTGTAGCTACTGTCACTGTATCCAATCAAACAAGGCACTCTGGTTGCAGACCTCTTGAATATTAAACCAAGACCAGCTGTGCCTTGTAGATAACGTAAGCACTGTTTCATAGCAACACCATGGGAATGCCTTGGACTCTGTATATATCGGCTGAGGACACCAACAACATATGACAGATCCGGCCTTGTATGCAATAGATACCGAAAACAGCCAACATTCTTTCTAAACGCTGTCGCGTCTATTTCTTCTTCTTCCTCGGACTTACACAGCTGTAGACCAGCCTCCATTGGTGTAAGAACAGGATTGCATTTGTCCATCCCTGCATCCTCAAGAATTTTCCGTGCATAGCGTTTTTGACTCAACATAATGCCTCCATCGTATTGTAACACTTCGATTCCCAAGTAATATGTCAACTTCCCGAGATCACTCATATCAAATTTTGCAAACATCTCCCTCTTGAACTCATTAATGATACTGAAGCTAGCCCCGGTCACGAATAAGTCACCAACATATACAGCTATTACCAGTAGCTGTCCTCGAACTTCTTTTCTGTAAACTGAGGGCTCTTTCGAGCACTTTGTGAATTGCAGATCGAGCAGAATTTTGTTCAGTTATGGTTCCATGCTCTTGGCGCTTGCCTTAAACCATACAAAGCTTTATTAAGCTTATACACCTTTCCTTATTGTCCTTTCTCTTCAAACCCTTCTGGTTGATAAACAAACACAGTCTCCTTTAATTCTCCGTGCAAGAATGCTGTCTTTACGTCGAGATGGTGAATCTCACATCCGTTTGAAGCAGCAAGGTTGATGAGCAAACGTATTGTCTCCAGTCTAGCTACAGGTGCAAAAACCTCCTCAAAGTCCACACCATAACGTTGTACATAACCTTTTGCCACCAAACGGGCTTTGTGTTTATTGATGCTCCCATCTGAGTTTCACTTGAGCTTAAAAACCCACTTCAAACCTATAGGTTTAGCTCCTATTGGCAAATCAACAAGATCCCAAGTGTGGTTCCTTTTAATGGAGTTGATCTCATCCTCACAAGCAAGTCTCCATTCGCTAGATTCTTTAGCCTCCTTATAGTTCAACGGTTCATTGTTTAAGCAAAATAACAATGCTTCTCCTTCCTCTTCTGCTAATAAAATGTAATCATCAAGATATTTAGGCTTGACAGTTTCTCTTGTTGATCTTCTCAAAATTGTTACTGATTCATCACCTACACCCTCGTTATGAGTTTCCTGTTTAGCTGTGATTACCGTAACTGCATCATTTATTGCAGGCTCCTCTACAATTTCTTCTGTGAGCTCCTCTGTTTCGGGTCTTGTACCAGTATTTGCTTCTTCTTGAATTCCACGATTTCCAGATATCTCAAAACCAATACTAAAACTTCCACCACTCTCATGTTCAGAGTCACTTTGCCTCCAGTTCCAACCTTTACACTCATCGAAAACCACATCCCTGCTCACGAAAATTTTATGTGATTGTGGTTCCAGTAACCTATAGGCTTTAGACCCTGGTTCAGTTCCAAGATGAACAAGTACTCGAGACCTATCTTCTAGCTTCTTTAGGTGGGGTTTGTCGACTTTCGCATAGCAAATACACCCGAAAACACGAAGGTGATCAATCCTAGGCTGTTTGTTCCTCAGTAACTCATACGGAGTCTTATCCCTCAAAGCTCTTATAACGACTCTGTTTAACAGATAGGTGGAGTGTCGAACTGCCTCTCCCCATAGATAATTCAGAAAACACATGTGCTTCATTATGCTTCTTGTCATTCCTAGCAAAGTTCTGTTTCGTCTTTCAACTACCCCATTCTGCTGTGGGGTGTATGGGGCAGTAAGATGTCGCTGAATGCCTGATTCTGCACAGAACAAGTTAAATTCTTGTGACACAAACTCACTTCCTCTGTCAGTTCTGAAGGTCTTAATGGGAGAGCCAACTTCTTGTTCAATCATTCTTTTGAACTTTTTGAATTTCTCAAACGCATTACTTTTCTCCTTTAGTAAGACAGTCCACATATACCTAGAGTAGTCATCAATTAGGACAAAGATATATCGGCTCCCTGTTGGTGCACTAGGTGTTATCGGACCGCAAAGGTCTCCGTGTACCAATTCTAATGCTCTTGCTGCCCTGTATGCAGTGGCTTGTGGAAAAACTTGCCTTTTCTGCTTCCCTAACAAGCAAGAACTGCATATTTCTTTCTCAAACACAACTTGAGGTGTTCCCTGAACCAACTTCTTCTCAAACATAGACTTGATGGTATCAAGATTGACATGTCCCAGTCTAGCATGCCATCTGCTTGAGTCACTAATAGATGTCAAGTGTAATGTCGCAATATCCATTATTCCCATGTGGACCTTGTATAATCGATTCCTTGATCTCACAGCTTTAGCAAGTAACTTTCCTTTGGAATCACGCATAGTGAGATGAACTCCTCTCATCCGTATATCACAACCCGATTCTGTAGCCTGTCCTAGACTAATAATATTGCTTTTAAGGTCTGGAATGTAATAGACATCCTTCATCACTTTTGCTTCTCCATTCATGTCTGTAAATGTGATTGTGCCTTTTCCTTTAATATCCACACGAGAGTCATCACCAAATCTTACCTTGCCTGTTACAGAACTATCAATCTTGTTAAAATATCTTTGATCACCAGTCCTATGGTTACTAGCCCCATTATCGAGATACCAGACATTGTCTTCACTTGTGTTAGTGTCATACTTGCTTGGTATGACCTTTTTCTCGTTTAAATACACTATCTCATGCATCATGAGCTCATCTGCTTCCACTGTTTCATCATTGTTGTTATTCTCTTGAACTTCCTGCAATTTGTGAAGGCGATCAGGACAACTAGACGCAAAGTGACCCATCTTGTCACATCTTAAACATGTTATCTTGGTCAGATCAAACGTTCTTGATTGATCTCTTCCACTGTTGTAGCGACCACGTCCTCTTCCTCTAAAGAAACCACGATTTCCTCGTCCTCTACCTCTGTATTCACCACCATTGTAATCTCTATTCTGATTATACTCACGATTTTGGTTATACTCACGGTTCTGATTCTCTATATTTGAATACATTAATTTGTTCTGTCCTTCATGTGTTTCTTCCTCTGTTTCTTCATGGATACGTTCCTCATAAGTCTTAAGTTGGCCTATGATATCAACGAATGTGGTGGTGTTAAGGTCTAACACTTGTTCTAGGGATGCAACCATGTGTATGAATTTGCTTCGAGGTAGACTGTTTAGGAACTTTTTAACTAGCCTTGGTTCTTCAATACTTGCTCCCAGGGCAGCTGATTTAGATGCAATCTCGGATAGCTTTCCTGCAAAAGTGTCAATATTTTCAGACTCCTTCATCTTGAGTCGGTCAAATTCTGACATAAGAGTTTGTAGTCTTGCTTCCTTGACTCTCTCAGCTCCCATATGTCTTGATTTTATAGCATCCCATACCTTCTTTGCAGTGTCTAGCTCGCCTACTTGCAAGATTAAAGATTCAGGTATAGAATGAAACAGCAAGGCTGTTGCTATATCGTTTTTCTCAGCGTCTACTACTCCTTCTTCGATTATGTCCCAGACTTTATGGACCCGAAGGCAAACTTTCATTCGCATAGACCATACTGTATAGTTTGTAGGGGTCAGCATGGGACATTGAATCGAGGATGGTCCTCCTCCTTGCAGTTTCTCCTCTTCATCTTACTCTGGAACCGGAACCAGACTTGGAACGTAAACAAAGTTGGAAGCACAAGGTCTACGTCCACCTTCAACTCTAAAGGGTTGTCTTGTCTCAACAAGTTTTTTGATCTCACCCTGACCAATTTCATAAAAGCTGGTACAAGCATAACCATATCCTAGAGCTTCATCGCACCATAAAACGATAGAATCGGTCTTGTGGATGAAGATGTAGGAACATTCGTGTAATTGAAGAGCCAGGGAAGTAACACCGGGAGATCAGGGAGAGTCACATTAAAATATTTACTCCAGAAGACAACCCCATCAGTCACCTTGTTTGTGACCCACACGTCCATCTCCCTTGTTTGGTCTCCAACGTCTTGATGAAACAAAGAAAGCATGTCTCCTCTGAAACCTGAAAAGGCTATTGTATCAACAATCTCATATCCGAAAGCAGAAGCGTTAAGCCTCCTCTCAAAGGGAAACAGACATATGGGCTTGAATGTCTCCTTGGAAAAATCAAAATTCTGGATGAAGATTTTACGATTCCTGGGATCCCTCGTTTGAGCAACCCAATACATATTTCCATTCAGAGTCACATACTGGCGGGAAAAATATAAAAACCAATCAAAAGTAGCAGAAAAGACTCTCCAGAGTTTAGACTTGAAGTCATATATCTCAAATTTCCCAAATTCCAAACAACTAGTCCTCAAAATCCTCAAAATCTTGTAGCTGGCACGGTTGTTGTCGTGTCCAAAACCGTATATAACACTCGACATACGGCGAGAAGTTGATTCAACGAATTTGAGTTGGCCCAAAATAGGATTCCAAACTGCAATGTTGGTGTAACTTGCTGTTCTTGTTGGGGAACTGCACCATCGGCATAGCAATAATCCATTGCAGTGAATAAAAGACATTTTACCAACAACACTAACAAACTCGTCTGGAACAGGTAGACGTAAGAGATCTAGGGTCACCGGATTGATGATTTCAACCTTATCAAGACAAACTCGCATCAACCGTTTCCTGGAGAGATCCAAGTGCTTGTAGATGAATCTCTTGTCGTTGTAGAGAACGTACCATTGTTTGCAAGTACGTTTCCATCGTATCACTGATTCGATTGGAGCTCTGGAGATGATGTCTTCTACTAGATCAAAAGGCAGCGACGAAGAAGAAGCCATGTAACCCCTTTAAACCCTTTTCTTCTACTATCCCTATATATTAATAGGGAACATTTTAGCCAAAAAAAAAGGTGATGTATCAATATTATAGAGCTCTAAAGCCAATCTAAAGCCAATTTGAATTTTAACTCTTACTTTCCATATTATTTACATTAATTTGTTTTTAAAATGATTTAATTCTCAACAATTTTTATTAAATTGTGCAAATCACAAAATTAATTTAATATTAATAACATCTTCATCAGTAAGATTAATATACATATCAAAAATTAATATATAAATGATTCAATTGGTTATTGTTATCACACATATTTTTTTATTATCCAAATCATTATAAATATATATATATATATATATATATTTTTTTGTCAACAAAAGAATTAACTCAAACGAGCCAATTCGGAGGGAAATTGTTTACAAACAGAATATGGTGCGGACTAACACGCGTTTGGCGTGCCAAGGAGTCCGCCCTAACATTAGCGTTGCGAGAAACATAAATTAAAGAAAAAGAAGAAAACTCTTCCCTGTCCATCTTTATGTCGTCTAAATACGGTGCGAAGGCCGGCCAGTCCTGAGGAGAAGACACCATCTTCACCAAGTCGGAACAGTCCGTAATGAAAGTCACATCCCGGAAATCATGACCAATCATACATCGCATGGCCCACATAAAAGCTTCAACTTCAGCATGTAGCGGGAAAAGACTGCATTTGTAATTGGTAGCGCCGAGCAAAGGGGACTCTCTCTGTACAGAAGTACAACACCATCCTGCACCTGAAAAAGGGTCAGACTCTTTCCAAGAGCCATCTACAAAACAACGATACCCCGAGAAAACCAAAGGAAGAGAAATACTACGCCCCCGAGGCGTTAGAGGAGAGAAAGGAGATGGGGCGAACCCACCAAATCCTCGACTTCCGTCTGAGCCTGAAACCAAGAGGACACCTCCCCTTCTGCCATTGTCACCACTTCATCAGGATGTTCCACCCGATTTTCAAACAGCTTAGTGTTTCGTGCTTTCTAAATATACCACATTAACCATGGGAAAAATTCAACCTGTGAACCTAGATTTTTTGGCCCTAGAAAATGGTCAATATTAGCATAGATCGACTCTGTTGGGAAATTCTGCGGACCCACTGGTACATGGGAAAGAGCCCAGGCCTGACGGGCTGGCGGACAAAGGAAAAAGGCATGATTAATGGTCTCTTCCTCCGCCCCACACCTTGAACAACCCACATCACAAGAAAAATCACGTCGTTTCAGGTTTGCCGAAACAGAAATACACCCAGTAAGAACTTGCCACATGAAATATATTATTTTAGGAGAGCACCGGACTTGCCAAACCCCAGCAAGAAGAGGGGTAATATCCGGCCCTGACCCAATAGCCTTAAAGGTGCTGGGTACACCCAACTGCGCTGTGTCATACCCTGATTTAACCGTGTATTTGCCCGATTTTGTAAAGTGTCATCCCAAGGAATCCGGTTGCGGACAATTGCTCAACGGAATAGCCTGAATCAAGGGAACATCGAGAGGATCAAAATGCTCTAGGAGCCGATCCCGATGCCAAGTACGCGAGGAAGGGTCAATAAAAAAAGATAAAGTAAGATTAGGATCTGTAACAAATCCGTTCGATAATGCTGGTCTTTGGGAATGAGCTGGAACCCAGGGGTCAGACCATAGATCAACGGTATCACCCGAGCCAACCCGTTTAATAAGTCCTGTATTCACCAAAGAGCAAGCTGAGACATACTCCTCCATCCTAGAGTAGGAGCGAAGCGGTTCCAATGGAGTAGAATTTCGGTAATACCGATTTTTGAAAACCCTGGCAAACAGAGAGTCCGGGAACTCAATCAGACGCCATAACTGTTTAGCCAATAACGCTGTGTTAAAATCATCAACATTCCTAAAACCCAACCCACCCATCTGTTTACTACTACAAAGCTTGTCCCAAGTTAACCAATGCATACCCCCACCCTGACCCGAAGAACTCCACCAAAAGTTTGCGACTGCACTCGTTAGTTTGGATGTTATTGTTTTCGATAATCGATAACAAGACATCACAAAACTCGGAACTGCCGTCACTACAGACCTAACCATTACCTCTTTGCCCCCTTTGGACAACAAATTAGCCGTCCAACCAGTCGTACAGCTCTGAAGCCTATCTCTAACAAAAGAGAAGACCTTCGTCTTAGACCCCCCCAAACTTTCTGGAATTCCTAGATATGATCCCGTCCCACCCAGAGTGGAGATTCCCAGGACCCCCTGCATCTCCAAACGAGTCGGTTCATCAACCGTGTGACCAAATTGAATAGAGGATTTGGCAAAATTAATCTGTTGACCAGATGCCGCCTCATACTGCGTTAAAATATCCAAAAGGACCCCACACTGATCCTTATCCACCTTGCAGAAGAAAAGACTATCATCCGCAAACAACAAATGAGTAATGGGGGGGACACTTATTAGCCACCTTGATCCCCATAATCCGTTTATCCGCTTCCACCTTTCGAATATTTGCAATCAAAACCTCTGTGCATAGAATAAACAGATATGGGGATAGGAGATCCCCCTGTCGTAAGCCTTTCTCAGGTATAATCTGACCATGTGGCTGACCATTAATAAGAACTTGATACCGGACCGAACTCGGAACTGCCGTCACTACAGACCTAACCATTACCTCTTTGCCCCCTTTGGACAACAAATTAGCCGTCCAACCAGTCGTACGGCTCTGAAGCCTATCTCTAACAAAAGAGAAGACCTT
>NC_025693.1:23349147-23353611 GCF_000633955.1 Camelina sativa
ATTCCTATTTTACTCGGACTGTCTCTCGGACTAAGTACCGAAACCTCCCATCCCATTTCTCGGCAATTTACAAACCTGTTCGACCGAACCAATTTTCATCCAGAAACTTGCAAGCCTGAATGATCTGATCACTGTAAACTTGGGATTCCATTTCCCCAGTTCGAACGTCTGTTCACTACTTCAGTAGTTTCGAACTCTCCATTTCCATCGCCCAACCCCTTAACTGTCGGATTCTACCGTCGATGAGTATCGGCAACTCTCGATACAATCCTCGATAAAATCCTCGATAGAATCCTCGATACAATCCTCGATAAAATCCTCGATAGAATCCTCGATACAATCCTCGATAGAATCCTCGATAAATCCCTCGATAGAATCCTCGATAAAATCCTCGATACAATCCTCGATACAATCCTCGATAGAGTCCTCGATAGAATCCTCGACTCTGATTTCTCGACTATCTCGACTCGGATTTCTCGACTATCTCCCACCGAGGTTCCGGGTCGTTACAGGTACCTCTAATTGTATCAGCGTATTTGCCTCTTTCAAACTCGTAATTTGACCCGGGTTTTAACAAAAACCTGTCGATGTTGAAAATTATAATTGGCTAAAATCGGTTTAGGCTTAAATCAATTGGTACTTTTGGTTCGGTTTAGGTTTTATATTATCAAACTTGTGGTGCGCGAAACGGCGAAAGGATAAAAATCGGCAATTTCGAAACCCAAACAGACAAAAATGAGAAAACAAGAATCGGAGGAAGCAAAACTTGAATTGGAGTCCAAATCGAATCATGATGGAAATTTAAAAATCGCACCGGACGACCAAAGTTTCCTCACAATTCTTGACGACATCAAATCTTCGAAATCTCCGGTAGTTTTATTACAGGCCCACAACTATTACCATTTGTACACACGTTTTTAAGATCCAAAGCTGGGTTCTTTCGTAATCTGACTGGTTCGTCTTGTGTTTGTATTTGTGATTTGCAGGCTGTTATTAACTACGGGGCTTCATGGTACGTTTTTGTTCTTCGTATTTGCCAAATATGCATATCATGCTTATAAAGTGTTCGATGAAATGCCTCAATGAGCACGATACTCTCTCTCTCTCTTTATTTTTATTTATTTTTTATTATTTTGACTGAGATTATTATTAGCGGTTGAAACTGTGCAGGTGTGGAGTATGTAGCCAGATCCTTCCTGCGTTCCAAAAGCTGAGCAACAGTTTCTCGAGGCTCAAGTTTGTATATGCAGATATCGACGAGTGCCCTGAAACCACTCGCCACATCCGTTACACACCAACGTTTCAGTTTTACCGAGACGGCGAAAAAATCGATGAGATGTATGGAGCTGGTGAAGAGAGGCTCCATGATCGTCTTTGGCTTCACTCTTGAAACATGTTTTTTTTGAAACTGAGGACTGGAAACGGTTGTACTTGCCTACTTGGTAATTGGTATGACGGTTAATGACTTATGTAATTGGGCCATGTTTAGAGATCGGACAGTCCATACTTTTATCAGACCGACCTTTGCCATACTTTTTTTTTGTATATTATTTACAAACGTGTGCTGAATTTAATTTATAATTATCCTTTTCCAATTTTCCATTTATGAAATTTAGAAAAGGCAACTAAAATAACGCCAAATAAATTTTTTTTTTGGAAAAATGGGAAAATAATTTTTTTTTCTTATATAATAAGCACACACACACACCTGACTTCTTTATTTTCTCACATAAGAAACCGAACCGATCACACTTCTCGAACCTTCTTCTTCTGCTCTTTGGCAAAGCTCTCTCTCTGTTGTAGAAATCAAACATGGCGAATGAAGCTGAATCATCTGATTCGTAAGTACTTGTTGATTACTACTTTTTTCATCAATCAATATAATCATCTTAAGATTTCATTAACTCTTCGTGTTGTGTTTTTTTCTGATTTTTTTTTTTGGTTTTGAATTATATATCAGTAAGGGGACGAAGAAGGATTTTAGCACAGCGATTCTGGAGAGAAAGAAGGCGGCGAATCGTTTGGTTGTGGATGAGGCCATCAACGATGATAACTCCGTCGTTTGTCTTCACCCTGCCACCATGGAGAAGCTTCAACTCTTTCGTGGTGATACCGTTTTAATCAAGGTCTGATTTTGTATTTACTTTTTTAATTTCTCTTCTTGTGTTGTTTCCTTTGCTTAATTATCCTAATTCAGGGTTATTAGGGTTTTGTCTTTTAAGTTCAGAAAGGTTTGATTTTTTTTGAATTCGTGTTGGGGTTTCTAGAACTTGAGATCACTGTGTCTTTAGATTTGTGTGTATTGAATTTTGGGAATTGTGTTGCAGGGAAAGAAGAGGAAGGATACTGTGTGTATTGCTTTAGCTGATGATACTTGTGAAGAACCAAAAATCAGGATGAACAAGGTTGTTAGGTCTAACCTCAGGGTTAGGCTTGCAGATGTTACCTCTGTTCATCAATGCCCTGATGTCAAGTATGGGAAGCGTGTTCATATCTTGCCCGTTGATGATACCATTGAAGGAGTTTCTGGAAATCTATTTGATGCTTACCTTAAACGTAAGTGTTTTTTTTTCTCTTCCTGTTTTTTTTATTCTCTTGTTCCATGTTTAGTACAGCGGTTTAATGTTAGTATTTGTCTGTTTGTGCCAGCTTATTTCTTGGAAGCATATCGTCCGGTGAGGAAGGGTGATTTTTTCTTGGTTAGAGGAGGGATGAGAAGTATTGAGTTTAAGGTTATTGAGACTGATCCTGCTGAATACTGTGTGGTCGCTCCAGATACAGAAATTTTCTGTGAGGGTGAGCCGATTAAGAGAGAGGATGAGGAGAGGCTTGATGAAGTTGGGTATGATGATGTTGGTGGTGTCAGGAAACAGATGGCTCAGATTCGTGAACTTGTTGAGCTCCCATTGAGGCATCCACAGCTTTTTAAGTCCATTGGTGTGAAACCTCCCAAGGGAATCTTGCTCTATGGTCCTCCTGGTTCTGGGAAGACATTGATTGCCCGTGCTGTTGCTAATGAGACTGGTGCGTTTTTCTTTTGTATCAATGGTCCTGAGATCATGTCTAAGCTAGCTGGTGAGAGTGAGAGCAACCTCAGGAAAGCTTTCGAGGAAGCTGAGAAGAATGCTCCCTCTATCATTTTCATTGATGAGATCGATTCCATTGCTCCAAAAAGAGAGAAGACACATGGGGAAGTTGAGAGACGGATCGTTTCCCAGCTCTTGACACTTATGGATGGGCTTAAAGCTAGAGCGCATGTGATCGTTATGGGAGCGACCAACCGTCCAAACAGCATTGATCCTGCTTTGAGAAGGTTTGGACGGTTTGACAGAGAAATTGATATTGGTGTTCCTGATGAGATTGGTCGTCTTGAGGTTCTAAGGATTCACACCAAGAACATGAAGCTCGCAGAAGATGTAATGTTCTGTTGTGTATATTATTTATCTTCTTCTTTTCGTTTGCCTTTCTCTGTTTTTCAGGTCTGACATGGTTTTCTCTTATTCAGGTTGATTTGGAAAGAGTCTCCAAAGACACCCATGGGTATGTTGGTGCTGATCTTGCAGCATTATGCACTGAAGCTGCTCTTCAGTGCATCAGGGAGAAGATGGATGCAATTGACCTAGAAGACGACGAGATAGATGCTGAAATTCTCAATTCTATGGCTGTGACTAATGAGCATTTCCAGACTGCCCTTGGTAACAGCAATCCTTCTGCTCTACGTGAGACGGTAAGTTCAGGAGATCAATATTTTGGTTTGCGGTTTCTTAGTCTATTTGGTACCATTCTTACTAAACGGGTGTTCTCAAACTGTTATTTTCTCTTTTAACCAGGTTGTTGAAGTGCCTAATGTTTCTTGGGCGGACATTGGTGGTCTTGAGAATGTCAAGAGGGAGCTCCAAGAGGTAAACATTAAGATTTTCAGCGATTTGACATATTTTTTTTTAACATTGACCTGTGAATATGAACTAATATGTTATGATTTTGTGTGTTTAGACTGTTCAATATCCAGTGGAGCATCCGGAGAAATTCGAGAAGTTTGGGATGTCACCATCTAAAGGAGTCCTATTCTATGGTCCTCCTGGTTGTGGAAAGACCCTCTTGGCTAAGGCTATTGCAAACGAGTGTCAAGCCAACTTCATTAGTATCAAAGGTCCTGAGTTACTCACAATGTGGTTTGGAGAGAGTGAAGCCAATGTGAGAGAGATATTCGACAAGGCACGCCAGTCTGCTCCTTGTGTTCTTTTCTTCGATGAGCTTGACTCCATTGCCACTCAGGTATTTTCATCAGTTCCTTATTCACTTTACTTATGCAACCTATGCGCTTTACCTTCATCTCAAATAACTTTAAATGAACATCTCTTGTGATAATAGAGAGGTAGCAGTGTTGGAGATGCTGGTGGTGCAGCAGACAGAGTACTGAACCAGCTTCTTACAGAGATGGATGGAATGTCTGCTAAGAAGACT
>NC_025693.1:23353671-23409048 GCF_000633955.1 Camelina sativa
CTGTTCACTACTTCAGTAGTTTCGAACTCTCCATTTCCATCGCCCAACCCCTTAACTGTCGGATTCTACCGTCGATGAGTATCGGCAACTCTCGATACAATCCTCGATAAAATCCTCGATAGAATCCTCGATACAATCCTCGATAAAATCCTCGATAGAATCCTCGATACAATCCTCGATAGAATCCTCGATAAATCCCTCGATAGAATCCTCGATAAAATCCTCGATACAATCCTCGATACAATCCTCGATAGAGTCCTCGATAGAATCCTCGACTCTGATTTCTCGACTATCTCGACTCGGATTTCTCGACTATCTCCCACCGAGGTTCCGGGTCGTTACAGGTACCTCTAATTGTATCAGCGTATTTGCCTCTTTCAAACTCGTAATTTGACCCGGGTTTTAACAAAAACCTGTCGATGTTGAAAATTATAATTGGCTAAAATCGGTTTAGGCTTAAATCAATTGGTACTTTTGGTTCGGTTTAGGTTTTATATTATCAAACTTGTGGTGCGCGAAACGGCGAAAGGATAAAAATCGGCAATTTCGAAACCCAAACAGACAAAAATGAGAAAACAAGAATCGGAGGAAGCAAAACTTGAATTGGAGTCCAAATCGAATCATGATGGAAATTTAAAAATCGCACCGGACGACCAAAGTTTCCTCACAATTCTTGACGACATCAAATCTTCGAAATCTCCGGTAGTTTTATTACAGGCCCACAACTATTACCATTTGTACACACGTTTTTAAGATCCAAAGCTGGGTTCTTTCGTAATCTGACTGGTTCGTCTTGTGTTTGTATTTGTGATTTGCAGGCTGTTATTAACTACGGGGCTTCATGGTACGTTTTTGTTCTTCGTATTTGCCAAATATGCATATCATGCTTATAAAGTGTTCGATGAAATGCCTCAATGAGCACGATACTCTCTCTCTCTCTTTATTTTTATTTATTTTTTATTATTTTGACTGAGATTATTATTAGCGGTTGAAACTGTGCAGGTGTGGAGTATGTAGCCAGATCCTTCCTGCGTTCCAAAAGCTGAGCAACAGTTTCTCGAGGCTCAAGTTTGTATATGCAGATATCGACGAGTGCCCTGAAACCACTCGCCACATCCGTTACACACCAACGTTTCAGTTTTACCGAGACGGCGAAAAAATCGATGAGATGTATGGAGCTGGTGAAGAGAGGCTCCATGATCGTCTTTGGCTTCACTCTTGAAACATGTTTTTTTTGAAACTGAGGACTGGAAACGGTTGTACTTGCCTACTTGGTAATTGGTATGACGGTTAATGACTTATGTAATTGGGCCATGTTTAGAGATCGGACAGTCCATACTTTTATCAGACCGACCTTTGCCATACTTTTTTTTTGTATATTATTTACAAACGTGTGCTGAATTTAATTTATAATTATCCTTTTCCAATTTTCCATTTATGAAATTTAGAAAAGGCAACTAAAATAACGCCAAATAAATTTTTTTTTTGGAAAAATGGGAAAATAATTTTTTTTTCTTATATAATAAGCACACACACACACCTGACTTCTTTATTTTCTCACATAAGAAACCGAACCGATCACACTTCTCGAACCTTCTTCTTCTGCTCTTTGGCAAAGCTCTCTCTCTGTTGTAGAAATCAAACATGGCGAATGAAGCTGAATCATCTGATTCGTAAGTACTTGTTGATTACTACTTTTTTCATCAATCAATATAATCATCTTAAGATTTCATTAACTCTTCGTGTTGTGTTTTTTTCTGATTTTTTTTTTTGGTTTTGAATTATATATCAGTAAGGGGACGAAAAAGGATTTTAGCACAGCGATTCTGGAGAGAAAGAAGGCGGCGAATCGTTTGGTTGTGGATGAGGCCATCAACGATGATAACTCCGTCGTTTGTCTTCACCCTGCCACCATGGAGAAGCTTCAACTCTTTCGTGGTGATACCGTTTTAATCAAGGTCTGATTTTGTATTTACTTTTTTAATTTCTCTTCTTGTGTTGTTTCCTTTGCTTAATTATCCTAATTCAGGGTTATTAGGGTTTTGTCTTTTAAGTTCAGAAAGGTTTGATTTTTTTTGAATTCGTGTTGGGGTTTCTAGAACTTGAGATCACTGTGTCTTTAGATTTGTGTGTATTGAATTTTGGGAATTGTGTTGCAGGGAAAGAAGAGGAAGGATACTGTGTGTATTGCTTTAGCTGATGATACTTGTGAAGAACCAAAAATCAGGATGAACAAGGTTGTTAGGTCTAACCTCAGGGTTAGGCTTGCAGATGTTACCTCTGTTCATCAATGCCCTGATGTCAAGTATGGGAAGCGTGTTCATATCTTGCCCGTTGATGATACCATTGAAGGAGTTTCTGGAAATCTATTTGATGCTTACCTTAAACGTAAGTGTTTTTTTTTCTCTTCCTGTTTTTTTTATTCTCTTGTTCCATGTTTAGTACAGCGGTTTAATGTTAGTATTTGTCTGTTTGTGCCAGCTTATTTCTTGGAAGCATATCGTCCGGTGAGGAAGGGTGATTTTTTCTTGGTTAGAGGAGGGATGAGAAGTATTGAGTTTAAGGTTATTGAGACTGATCCTGCTGAATACTGTGTGGTCGCTCCAGATACAGAAATTTTCTGTGAGGGTGAGCCGATTAAGAGAGAGGATGAGGAGAGGCTTGATGAAGTTGGGTATGATGATGTTGGTGGTGTCAGGAAACAGATGGCTCAGATTCGTGAACTTGTTGAGCTCCCATTGAGGCATCCACAGCTTTTTAAGTCCATTGGTGTGAAACCTCCCAAGGGAATCTTGCTCTATGGCCCTCCTGGTTCTGGGAAGACATTGATTGCCCGTGCTGTTGCTAATGAGACTGGTGCGTTTTTCTTTTGTATCAATGGTCCTGAGATCATGTCGAAGCTAGCTGGTGAGAGTGAGAGCAACCTCAGGAAAGCTTTCGAGGAAGCTGAGAAGAATGCTCCCTCTATCATTTTCATTGATGAGATCGATTCTATTGCTCCAAAAAGAGAGAAGACACATGGGGAAGTTGAAAGACGGATCGTTTCCCAGCTCTTGACACTTATGGATGGGCTTAAAGCTAGAGCGCATGTGATCGTTATGGGAGCGACCAACCGTCCAAACAGCATTGATCCTGCTTTGAGAAGGTTTGGACGGTTTGACAGAGAAATTGATATTGGTGTTCCTGATGAGATTGGTCGTCTTGAGGTTCTCAGGATTCACACCAAGAACATGAAGCTCGCAGAAGATGTAATGTTCTGTTGTGTATATTATTTATCTTCTTCTTTTCGTTTGCCTTTCTCTGTTTTTCAGGTCTGACATGGTTTTCTCTTATTCAGGTTGATTTGGAAAGAGTCTCCAAAGACACCCATGGGTATGTTGGTGCTGATCTTGCAGCATTATGCACTGAAGCTGCTCTTCAGTGCATCAGGGAGAAGATGGATGCAATTGACCTAGAAGACGACGAGATAGATGCTGAAATTCTCAATTCTATGGCTGTGACTAATGAGCATTTCCAGACTGCCCTTGGTAACAGCAATCCTTCTGCTCTACGTGAGACGGTAAGTTCAGGAGATCAATATTTTGGTTTGCGGTTTCTTAGTCTATTTGGTACCATTCTTACTAAACGGGTGTTCTCAAACTGTTATTTTCTCTTTTAACCAGGTTGTTGAAGTGCCTAATGTTTCTTGGGCGGACATTGGTGGTCTTGAGAATGTCAAGAGGGAGCTCCAAGAGGTAAACATTAAGATTTTCAGCGATTTGACATATTTTTTTTTAACATTGACCTGTGAATATGAACTAATATGTTATGATTTTGTGTGTTTAGACTGTTCAATATCCAGTGGAGCATCCGGAGAAATTCGAGAAGTTTGGGATGTCACCATCTAAAGGAGTCCTATTCTATGGTCCTCCTGGTTGTGGAAAGACCCTCTTGGCTAAGGCTATTGCAAACGAGTGTCAAGCCAACTTCATTAGTATCAAAGGTCCTGAGCTCCTCACAATGTGGTTTGGAGAGAGTGAAGCCAATGTGAGAGAGATATTCGACAAGGCACGCCAGTCTGCTCCTTGTGTTCTTTTCTTCGATGAGCTTGACTCCATTGCCACTCAGGTATTTTCATCAGTTCCTTATTCACTTTACTTATGCAACCTATGCGCTTTACCTTCATCTCAAATAACTTTAAATGAACATCTCTTGTGATAATAGAGAGGTAGCAGTGTTGGAGATGCTGGTGGTGCAGCAGACAGAGTACTGAACCAGCTTCTTACAGAGATGGATGGAATGTCTGCTAAGAAGACTGTCTTCATCATCGGAGCTACAAACAGACCAGACATCATCGACCCTGCGCTTCTACGTCCTGGTCGTCTCGACCAGCTCATCTACATTCCTCTTCCTGATGAAGAGTCTCGTTACCAGATCTTTAAGTCTTGCTTGAGGAAATCCCCTGTGGCTAAAGATGTTGACCTGAGGGCTCTTGCTAAGTACACCCAAGGCTTTAGCGGTGCAGACATCACAGAGATTTGCCAACGTTCTTGCAAGTATGCGATCAGAGAAAACATCGAGAAGGTATCTTGAAACTGAAACTTAAAAATGGAATCTTTGTTTCTTTGTTTTCTTTATGTTATCGAGTCTTATGATCTTTGATTTGGTTGTTTTGCTATAGGATATTGAGAAGGAAAGGAAGAGAGCAGAGTCGCCAGAAGCAATGGAAGAAGACGAGGAGGAGATTGCAGAGATTAAAGCTGGTCACTTTGAGGAATCCATGAAATTTGCTAGGAGATCAGTTAGTGATGCAGACATTCGCAAGTATCAGGCTTTTGCTCAGACTCTCCAGCAATCTCGTGGGTTTGGAAGTGAGTTCAGATTTCCAGATGCTCCGACAGGGACTGTAGGTACTGCCGCGGTTGGTGGAGCTGACCCGTTTGCCACTTCCGCGGGAACAGCCGAGGATGATGATCTCTACAGTTGAATGATCTGATCATAGACTTTGTCCTCTCGCCATCTCTCTCTTTAGTATTTAACTTAGTCTGCTGGAAAACCTTTCGCTGGTTTTGTTGTGTGTTTTGTATATAACCGTTGAGTGTCTATATGATGAACCTATTACATGGTGTCATGATGGAAATAAAGTAATAAAACTCTCGAGAAATAAGATCTTTGCACTAAACCTTGTGGACGTCTAATATAATAGTTCTAGACTTTCTAATCGATCCCAGCCTCCCAGGACAAAGCTGCAAATTTGGGAAGATACTACTAATAAAGTGATAATTATGGTTGTATCTTTAGTTGGGCCTCTATGGACTTGAGGCTTGTTTACGTATCCATAATTTTAAGAAAAATGGAGAAGAGGTAAAAGTTTGTGAAGAAGAGTCGAATTAAAAAGTTCCTCAATCTTTTTTCCTCCATTAGCTTCGTTTATCGATTTTTATTTTAAAGTCTAAGAAACACTCTGTAAAAGTGTAAAGCCTTTTGCATTTAGTAGATTGAAGTCCTTTTTCACCTATAAAAGTGAATAAAAAGGTAAGTCTTTGTTTTTATTTTTGTGTCGTAGTGGGTAAACTAGTATATGAAAACGATCAGGCCTTACCGTCTGTCTAGGCAGGTTTTTGTCAGGCTGGTCCATTTAGCAGGCGAGACGACCTCACGAGTTTGTGCTCATCATTCTTCGAACCCATCTCAACTCTTTCCCATGATTGAATCTGGCTTGGACTCTTTTCATTATTTCAAATATATATTAAAGTTTTCATAATATGAAATTTGTATACAGATAGAGTTGAAATTTATTGTTTTCAACTTTTTTTCTTTCGAAATTGCACAATTATTTTTTATAACTACATTAAGTTAATTGTCTTAATGTATATATACATTTAAATCTATTACGATCTCTACCTCGAGTTTTTCTATTTAATGATGTGAATCTCGTGAATGCAGATTCTTTACCGTAAGATAAGTCATCATCAAAGTAAACTATACTATATGCACTAGCTAGTATACAAGAAACAAACTTCTTACTTGTTAGTGTGCACAATCACGATCGTTGTCAGAAGGACCATCATATCGCTTAGTTATGTCATATCTTGTACGGAATTAACTAGGCCGAGATCGACGCAATAATAACTTATACCTGTTGGAGTTTAAGTGTAAATTCACGATCATCAGATCAGATCTGTTAGACTATAATCATTGTCTTGAAATCTCAAGAAAAGACAATTTACTTAACTAATTAAGAGACGTGTCTGTTCATCTCGACCATCTCATTTCTTGACTCTTCTACCAAACATGAACGTCACGGACCTCACGTTAATACCAAATCTTAGTTTCAAAAACGTAGCTCATTTTATTCATCTTGCAAATTCATAAAATTTATAGAAAAAGTATGCATATGTGTAGGTGTAAAGACGAAAGAGGAGGGACGGTCTTGGGGTTGGCCCGCCTTCTTGGAGAATCTAACACACACCCGCACGTGGGAAGTCTACAAAGACTGCTACAAACGGACACCGTCACGTGGGGGGTCGTCTAGCTGAGAAAAACTCATACGCAATCACAAAATCCTTTTGTTTCTTATATATAATGATAAATTTTTTTTATTTTTTTAGAAGAAAAAAACGAATGATGCCATCATCTAGTTCGATAAGTGACATTAATAGATAAATTATTTACATAACTTAATGTTATTATACAACAATGTGTATGTATATGATAATAACTAGTGAAGTTATTGGCATTATATGTATTGTGTTTGCTGAACGTGATGAATAAATTGATGGAGATTACAAAAAGAAGATTAGGAAAAAGAGAGATGGATGCAAGTGTTTGGGTTTCAACGTGTGTCAGAGAGATGCACGTGTTCTTTCTTCTTTTCCAACCCTAAAGGGTCCCCAATCCCTTTTTGTAATCTTAATGATCTTCACTTTTTATTATTTCAAAATTGTTACTTTTTGTACGGGAAAATTCCTAAAAAAAACCATAACTTATTTTTATTTGGACATTTAATACCCAATGGTTTTTGGTTGGAATAAAAATATCCGATATATTAATTTATTGTCAAATAAAACCTTATCTTTAAATCATTAGTAGATTTCAACACGGAACTTAACAGCGTTAAACGGCCGTTACAGAATTTTTAAATGGCGTTAAAATTCAGTTAGACATTTTAAAAGATATATATACAATTCGTTTACTTGATAATACGAAAGTGTCGCTGTAGCCTAGTGGTAATATGTGTATTTTGTACCTTACCGAACCTGGGTTCGAGACCCTCCACCTTCGTCGTTGAAATCTTTTTTTTGCCTTTTTTTTTTTAGACCGTCGACTGTTTTTTTTTTTTTTTTTTCCGAAGCCACCGGCGTAGGACAAGGAACGATCATCATCATATACTGTAGTCGTAGCCAGATTCACACTTTGTTCCTCCCTGGCTCCCTGAACCACTATTGGCTGTTGTAGAGAATTCTGGATCTGAACCATTGGTTGAACAGAGCATAGAAGAAGAGATCTAAATCGAATCAGATTTCTGAAAATCTCAACAACGAAGAAGAAGATAGAGACAAAGAGAAAGAAGAAGAAGACTATCCAGACTTATCGGAGCGAGGTCACGGAAAAGTCGATGGAGATAAGGTCACGGTCTTTGTCTTACGCCGGCGATTGGAGAGGAAGATAAACCAGTTTAAAAAAAAAAAAAAAAACACAGAATGACAGCACAGTTGGAGGGTCTCTCGAACCCAGGTTCGGTTGGGTACAGAAGACACACATTGCCACTAGGCTACAACGCCACATTCGTATTATCCGGTAAACAGATTATATATATACGTTTTAAAACGTCTAACTGAATTTTAACGCCAGTTAAAATTTCTGTAACGGCCGTTTAACGCTGTTAAGTCCCGGGTTACAATCTACTAACGATTTAAAGATAAGGTTTTATTTGACAACAATTTAATATATCGGGTATTTTTGTTCCAACCAAAAACCATTGGGTATTAAACGTCCAAATAAAAATAAGTTGAGGTTTTTTTTAGGAATTTTCCCCTTTTTGTAAGGCTAAAAGTCTAAATTAATTCCATACATTACCGATGTGACCAATCTCTAACTTAGAAGAAAGAAGAATACAATTAATTCACTACAAGAAAATAAGTTTATTGAGACGTATTTTTGAGACAAAAAATTTCCGTCACAAATTTGTAACACTTTAAATACGATATTATGATTAAGTTTATTTGTAACAAATTCATAGTATTTTCGTCACTATATTATGACGAAAAAATTCAGTAACAAAAGTTTGTCACAATTAGTGACGAATATGCTACGATAATATTAATCGTCACTCTTATGACTACATTGTGACCAATATGTTGTTGCAAATTAGTTATGAACTTATAAAAGATATGCAAGTCACAGTTTGTGACATAAAAATGAGTAAACTTTAGTCATAAAATAGTATAAATTGTTATGTCATTTATACAAAGCCCATTAAGCCAAGTCTCTAACCCTAATTTAACAAGACTTATTTAAGAGATGATTAGGGTTTTATTCTTTATAATTTCGTGCCTCCATAACCTAGAGAGAGAGAGAGTGAACCATTTGAGAGAAAGAGAATAAGGAGCTACAATTGAGATTAAGAACAGATCTTACATGCTCTAGGAGATGGTGGAAATTAAGGGGTAAACGGACTCTTTTATGGATGAATTTTGGTGAGCAATTTTCCAACCCATAGAAGTAAGTTTTCCCCTAAGGATTTTGTAACCCCTTTTGTAAATTAAAAGTTATACATGTTTTCTCAAACCTATTCTGCGCAGATTCGCGAATTAACATCAGTCATCTTGTGAAATCGTTTCCCACTGCTACAAATTGAACCAGAAGCTAATCTACCAACCGTTGGAAAGATCTGAGTCTTACCTTTCCAGAAAGCCTGAAATCGTTTCCATAGGAGTTATAACATGGAAGTTATCATCAAATATATTCATCTGGACGAATTTGTAATTTTTTTTTTTTGTAAGAATAAAGATAGCTTATAATGTATATCTAATGTTTATGATTATAAAAAATTTGTATGATAATAAATTTAAAAAATAATATTGTTTTGAGATTGATTTTTTTGTTATAATTTTTATCATATGCAATGAATTTTTATTATTAACACCATTTGAAAATAACTTCTAATGATAAAATTGGACATTATGATAGTCACAAAATATCATGATTTTTGAATATTTGTTAAAATTTTGTGACAAATTTCTAATTATCATTTGTGACCATTTGAGACTATAGTTTCGTAACAATAAGATACATAATTAAAACGTTATTTTAAACACGAATTGTGACGATTTAAAGACGTTTTGTTAGTCTGTAATTAAGACAGTTTTGTTAATTTTTGGTGTCGTAGTTATTGATGACAAAATGGTTACTAATATATTCATTGCAACTCTTGTGACGTTTTTGTTACAAATAAAAATTTGTGACCATTGTATTGTAACCATTTAAAAATCGTCACAAATTCGTAACAATGTTTATATTGTGACTAAATACTTTGTATTATGACTAAATATTTCGTCTTAATACAATTATTTTCTTGTAGTGTAATGTTTTTTATATATACTTTGTGATTATTTTGCAACAACAATAAGAAATTACAAAGCAGTGTGGGAGATTAGACCATCTCCAATGGTTTTCTCTATTTTTTCCTCTATAATAGAGGAACTCTATAATAGAGATGACTTTTACTCCAATGATCCTCTATTCTCACTTCTAAAATATAGATTGCTATTTTTTCCTCTATTATAGAGGAACCTTTATATAAAAAAAAGGTTCCTTTATAAATAGAAGAAAAAATAGCAATCTCTATTTTAAAGGTGAGAATAGAGGACCATTAGAGTAAAAATCATCTCTATTATAGAGGAAAAAATAGAGTAAACCATTGAAGATGGTCTTAGGGCATCTCCAATCCCACTTTATTTTAGAGTCAAATCTCTTTTATATAGCAATATTTACTCCAACCCTACTCTATATTTTACTCTAAAATAGAGAAAATGATAGGATTACTCTATATATAGAGCAACTCTATTGTCACCTCTATTTTTTTACACTAACTCTATTTTAGAGTTGAAAATAGAGTAATACATTGGAAGAAAACAATGTTCTATTTTTGAGTTACTCTATTTTAGAGAAAAAATAGAAATATACATTGGAGATGGTCTTATAAAGGCAAAAATAGAGGACTATTGGAGATAGCCCTGGGCATATAATCCGAAACCGACTAAACCGATCCGAACCGATCCGAAAAAACCGGTTTGAATCGGTTTCGGATTCTTTGTAAAAACCGATCGGATTTTATTTCAATTGTGATTCGGTTTTCGGATTTAAACCGATCCGAACCGAAATCCGATCGGTTATCCGCTAAACCGAATAAACTGTTAATTTCTACACATGGGCATATGCATTTATATTACTTTCGGGCTTATTAGAAGCCCATTAACTATAAATGGATCCGTTTAAAAATTTTACACTTAAATCAACATAAGGTGGATTCGAACCAGAGACATTGACGTTAAAAGGTACACGCGCTTGCCATCTGAGCTACTCAAACTTTATGATTTTACTTTCCAAACAATATATATAAAGGATTCGGTTTAAGTTAGGATTATAAAAAAACTGAAAACCGATCCGGGTCCGAATGAATCCGAACCGATCCGATCCGGAAAAGCTGTCGGATCCTAATCGGATTCTATATTTCCCAAACCGAATAATCCAAAATCCGAATAACCCGATCCGATCCGATCCGAAAATCCGAATGGCCAGGACTAATTGGAGATGCCCTTACATATGTCATTCGGAATATAGTAAAAGCAGTGTAAACTATACGTACATATATCAAATAGGTAAGACTACATATATCAAATAGGTAAGATTTGGTAATACGTAGTACGGTAGCAACTATATAAACTGTGGCAGGAATGCATGTAGCTACGACTTCTTTAAATGTAACTACCTTGAAATATCGACCTAATTAAAGATTCAATCAATTAATTTTCTTTTCCATAATCTATAACTGCAAACTAACATTGGAGGCTTTAAACCTTTATTGATCTTTCCCTTCTTCCTAACCCTAAAAGTATGTAGTAATGTGATATGTATTGCAAAACACCAAAACTCTGACGTAAATATCTTTCCCTTTTCTCCCCTAGTTTCGAATAGTAGCGTCAAAAAGAATAAGAGAAGCAAAACAACAAAACCATCCACCGATTCACAGTTAGTGGAATACAACACAAATATAAAATAGCATGAGTTAAAGAATTCCTTAAATCTTATCGGGACAATAATTATGAGGCCATCGATGTTTTTTTTCTATTTTTCTTTTTTCACATCTATTTCGTCAATGATGCTGACTTTTTTACTTATAAACATCAAGTTTTCTTTATGAAAAAAGGTTGAAAGTCACGTTTCTCAATTATCCCATCATCATATAAATAATAGAAACACAAATTGATCTTTCAAAAAAGAAGGATCTTTTTACTTAAAAAAAGTGCTTGAGGAAAATGTTGCGTAATTTTTTTTTTTTTTTTGGGTTAAAGTTGTAGTAAAAAATTAAACAGTGGGAAACGATAACAATAGTAACGAGGAGGGACCGCACGAGTGCATTTGCACACCTTTTTCGCTTCGAGGAATCCCATCCCACTGTCGGCTCACAGCATTTTCACCTACATTTGGTTTTCAACACATGTACTATTCACGATCCAAGTATTTTATCAGACATATATATATATATATATATATATATATATCAAGATGCAATTTACGCTCATCTACAAATAGTCAGATATGTTATCGATCGGACAAGTATCCATCCCTAATTAGTCTGACGACTTTAAATGTTTCGAAAAATAATAATCTATGTTCAATCAGCAGTTGCGGCCTGTCGGAAATGTTCGAGACCTTGGTGCAAGAGCATGCACGTGATGTTGGACGTTTTAGTTTGTTTGTTTTTTTGGCTTCGGATTCGTTTTACATTAGTTTAATAGTGTTAGAGCATCATCGATAATCCTCTCAAATTGAGTTCTCAAATCATATTTTAATATTAGAAAATTATTTAATTAAAAATTATTTGTTTTCAAAGTTAACCAATTAAAATATGATATTTTGTATCTCTCTTTCTTCAACTTTTTATTATTTTATGTTTTTTATTAGCTTGACATCCATTAAAAAGTAACCAATGAAAATGTTCTTTTGTTTAAAATATTAAAAATCTCCTATATAATAAAAGTACACAATCTTTTTTTTGTAAACTATATAATTTTTATAAGTTGGTTACAAAATAGGTTATAGATTAAACATAGATTGATTAAAAAAGGGTATAGATTAATTGGTTAATCTATGCACTAAATGAATACACTTAAGAATATCCCAAATAATCATCTTAAAGAAAATATTTTAATGATTTATAGTTTTATACAATTTCCAAAATAAAATTTTTATTATTCAATGTATTGTTACAAAATATATACCGTTAGATATAAAAAGGAATAAAATCTTGGCAATTTATCACATTTAATCGTGATTTCCGAGATCTTATTTTGCAGTTAAAAATAAAATCTTACCTAAGCATGTGTCATGTTAAAATACTTTCACCAAACATGTTCAAAATTAATATAAAAACAAACAACAAACATAATCATTTCTTATATATAAAAAACTAAATTAACGATATAAAACTTATAAAATAAATGTTTTTTTTCAAATCATCATATTTAACATATAATTTTATTGCATAATAAAAGAAATTTCAATCCATGCTTTAACACATGTCTTAATCTAGTCTAATAAGATAGTGCTAACATTGACTGCATCGATCAAAGCATATATAGTTGTACGCTAGGAAAGAAAATAACTTTTCTACGTTAATATCCTAGCTATATTTTACAGTACTGTAAAAAAATTGACTTAATTATAAGTATATTTAGAGATTATAATACACATATATATCTTATAATAGCAATAAATTTATGTATTGATAATTACGATCATAAATAGTAACAGTCACAGAGAATCATATTGACTATGTCATCATTCATATCATATTCAAATTACGTACGCATAGTACACGAATACGTACGTACTACTAATACATGCTGTTTACATAAAGAAGAGCAATATCTTTTTTTTTTCTTTTTTTTTTTCTAACAAATAAAGAATACTTTATACGAATTAAAAAGCTTTACAATGAGCACGTAAGTCCTAAGATATAGAGTTACTATTATTTTCACTTGTGTGCTGTATGATGCGAATCCTGAGTTCCATAATCTATTATTCTTTTGCTTTTACTTTTAATAATGTATTTTATTAACGCATGGAAAATGATGTTTGGTTATCCTCTTCCATTTAAATGAAAATCAAAATTGGAAGAAACACACAATAATCAAAAATCTCGCACTCCCTAAACCGACAAAATAGAAAAGCAAATAGAGCACAGTTTCGATTTGTGCATTATTAGTATGAATTTAGACTCGAGTCACATGGACTCTCAGGTCGTACGTAGACTTTTTCATAATTACATTCTATCTTCTCCACCTTTTTCTCTTACTTTTTTCGCTGGTATCGTTACACTAATTAATGAATGATTTCACTCTCAAGGACGATTCTTTTGTGCATTGACCTAATCACATCTATCATGCATGCTTTATGTTTATAATTTGCATCCAAACTAAACTAATACTAATGAGGTTAATTAATTTATAGCAAGCTATAGTTATTTTGTTACTTAAAACGCTGCAGTGCCTAACATGAAAGTACGGTGGATGATATTTGATCTCTGACCTCAATATCTACTATGTTTTCAAGATATTTCACTACATGACGGTATAAGTGTATACTGGTAAACAAATGTTGCCAAAAAACTGATACAGATTATTTCACAATTTTTGGGATTCTTCTTTAAATCTCTATGGGCCTATGAGATGTCTTGCTGTTCTATTATTCAGATGATTAACGACAACGAGCATTTGAAGGCTCAAATGCATGTCGTCTGAATTTCCGATATACAATAAAGTTTCTTATATATAAACTATATAAATATTTGAAGATCTTTCCAAGGCTTACAAAAAAAGGCTATTTACCTGAGCAACTAAAACTTATTAAGAAGATGTCATTCGAAACATTCACACGAGAGACATAAACTTCAAATAAAGCATTTCATGAAAGCATTCACATCAATTGCTTATAATCTTGTGTATACATAACCTTAAATTTCAACCCTAATTCAAATGTTTGATACTAGAGGGAAAAATGAAAACGGCAACGCAACCAAAAAATTTTAGAAAAGTACAAGAAGAGAGAAGAGAAAAAAAAAAAACATATATAAGGTAAAGATCTAAATCGCAATACGGTCTCGGTCGCGGTCACGGTCACGCCCGCAGACTAACATGGCGAGACAACGGCCAAGGATGTAAAACTTGGCTCGTTGTTTTTTCACCATGTGACTACACTTCGCCTTGAAGGTCTTTGACGGCTTGCATGTCCTGCTCGTGCTGTTCTCTTCTCCCATTACTTGATGATTTCCAACACCACGAGGATAAATTTAAAATTTTAGACTTTTCTTTGCCGAAAAATGGAGAGTTTTTGTTGTGGTTTCTGCTTCTGAAATTCTGTTCTAGAAATGTGAGAAGAGGGAGAAAGGGAGAGAGTTTTAGTCAATATATGGAGAGAGCTAAGCCCATGAATTATAAAGAGGGTCACTGAATTGGTACAATAAATGATTGATATGTGACATTTTTTGTTTATTTGTAAGAATACGTTACAGTCATATATGTAATAATATATATTTTTAGAAGACTAGAAAAAAAAATATTAATGTGATATAAATTGTGTGGTTTTGTTTTGGGTGAAGTACTGTTTGAGGTTTTTACAAGAGATCTCTAGATTGAGTTAAGCTGTAGAATAATAAAATAGCGTGTGTATATTTGTTATCTGGAAATATGCAATTAAAGATTGCATATAGAGATCGTGTGGGTATAATTTTAAGAACTAGATAAGATATATATATTGTTTCGCAAGAAAGATTAAGAACTCAAGAATGTTTTAAGAATATCTTTCTTAACTTAAAGAAAATAACTCAAAACTTTAAGTTCTTACAATCTCAATTACAAACTCTCTCTCTCAAAACTTATGCTAATGTCATAACCCAACATAGCCTTTTATATAAAACCCCAAAACCAAAACCAACTAGGAAACACCTTATGTCTAGATAACTCCTAAACATAACAAGACTTATCTCTAATCATAACTCGATTAGGACTTCAAACTTTCAAGCTTATCCAACATTCTCCCTCCTAAGCTTGAATCCTTCTTTAGACACATCTTGAACTCCAACATGATCTCTCATTTCTCTGAACTTGTTCTTGTCAAGTGCTTTAGTTAGAATGTCCGCTTTCTGTGCTGTTCCAAGAACGTGTTCTATCTCAATTTGTCCATTCTCATACACTCTCATATGAAATGGAACCTGCGATGAATATGCTTGCTTCATTTGTGAAAGACCGGATTTTTGGTAAGAGCAATTGCAGACTTGTTGTCAACTCGGATGGTAACCTTCTCACTCTCTATTCCAACAATTTCAGCAAATAAATCTTGGAGCCATATAGCTTGTTTAGCTGCCTCTGTAGCTGCCATGAATTCTGCCTCCCATGAAGAGAGAGCAACAACCTGTTGCTTCTGAGTACACCATGTAATCGGACACTCATTGAAATAAAAGACTTGTCCTGCTGTGCTTTTCCCATCATCCAAGTCCACACCATGACCACTATCACTGTAACCTATCAAACCAGTGTTTGATCCACGCTTGAAATAAAGTCCAAGAGAAGTTGTCCCACGCAGATAGCAAAGAATTTGTTTCAACGCAGCTCCATGTGATTCTCGTGGCTCCTGCAAATATCTGCTTAATACTTCTACTGAGAAAGTTAAATCAGGTCGCGTATGGAGTAAGTAACGAAAGCATCCAATGTTTCTTCTGTAAGCCTCAGCATCTATACACCTCTCATGTAATGCCTTAGACAACTCCAAACCGAACTCCATAGGTATAAGAACAGAGTTGCAATCACTCATACCTGATTCTTCCAAGATCTTCCTCGCATATCTTTCTTGAGAAAGCATGATTCCTTCTTTCATTTGAAAAACTTCGATACCAAGATAATATGTAAGTAGCCCCAAATCGCTCATCTCAAATTTGCTCGACATGTTCTTCTTGAACTCAAGTATTAGTTCCAAACTAGAACCTGTGACAAGTAAGTCATCTACGTAGACTGCAACGATCAACAGATGATTATGCACCTTTTTCCTGTATAGCGAAGGTTCCTTAGAACATTTGTCGAAGTTTAGCCCCAAAAGAATCTTGTTTAACTTAGTGTTCCAAGCTCGAGGTGCCTGCTTTAAGCCATAGAGAGCTTTGTGTAGCTTGTACACCTTTCCCTCACAACCCCTGACAACAAACCCCTCAGGTTGAACAACATATACATCCTCTTTCAACTCCCCATGGAGAAACGCAGTCTTAACATCTAAGTGATGCACTTCCCACCCATTCGATGCAGCTAAGGCAATAATGAATCTTATTGTTTCAATACGAGCAACAGGCGAGAATACCTCATCAATGTCTACACCATGTTTTTGTACGTAGCCCTTTGCTACTAGTCTAGCCTTGTATTTGTTGATGCTATTATCCGAATTTCGTTTCACCTTAAAGACCCACTTTAAACCAATAGGCTTACTACCAATAGGAGGATCAACCAGACTCCATATTTTGTTCTTAGTAATGGAGTTAATCTCTTTTTCACACGCATCCCTCCATACTTTGGATTTTAGCTTCTTCAAAGTCCCAAGGTTCTTCGTTAATCATCAGCAGGAAGTCCTCTCCTTCACGTTCTGCTAGCAAAACATAATCCTTTAAGTAAGAGGGCTTAGTGGTTATCCTCATAGATTTCCTTACAGCTTGCACTGGTGTAGAATGTTCTATTTCTTCAAGATCCTCTGTTCCATCTGATTCCTCTTCATCAATAACATTATCATTGTCACCTCTGTTTTCTTCTGCATTATTAACAACATCACTGTCCCTGAGCCAGTTGTTTCCAAAATCTCCAAAAGTAAGAGTAAGCATTCCTGTCTCTGCCTGATATTCATTACTCTTGTTCCATTCCCAGCTTCTGCTCTCATCAAAATACACATCACGACTTACTGTAACTCTGCGACTAGTTGGATCAAGAAGCCGATAGGCTTTCGTACCAGGTTCAGTCCCAAGGTACACAAGTTTCTTGCTTCTATCATCAAGTTTCTTCATATGTGGAGCTTCATTCTTGGCGTACCCAATGCAACCAAAAACCCGCAAGTGTTCTACATTCGACTTCCTCTTCTTAAGAGCTTCATACGGTGTTTGGTCTTGCAAAGTTCTGGTTCCTACTCTGTTCAAGAGATATGTTGCGTGTCGTACAGCTTCATCCCATAGATAATTAGGCATACTCATGTGTTTTAGAATGCTCCGAGTCATCTCCATCAGAGTCCTGTTCCTTCTCTCTACCACTCCGTTCTGTTGAGGCGTGTAAGGAGCAGTGAGATGCCTGTGTATTCCATGTTGCTCACAAAAACTCAAGAATTCTTGAGATAGAAACTCTCCACCTCTATCTGTTCGAAAGGTTTTGATGGAGGCTCCTACTTCTTTCTCAACAAGTGCTTTAAACACTTTGAACTTCTCAAACACCTCGCTTTTCTCTTTTAGGAGACTTGTCCACATGTAACGAGAAAAATCGTCGATTAGCACAAATATATACCTCTTTTGCGCAGCTGTAGAAGGTGAAATCGGCCCGCACAGGTCCCCATGAACTAGTTCAAGAGCTTGTGATGCCCAGTAAGGTGTTGATTTAGGAAAAACTCGCCTAGCTTGCTTTCCAAACAGACATGATGCACATGTGTCTTTTACTATTGGAGCACTTGGTATGCCAATAACTAGCTCTTTTGAAACCATTGCCTTGATAGTCTCAAAATTAACATGTCCTAATCGGGCATGCCATATTTCTGAGTTGGTTGAAGCTTCTAATTGCAGACATCTCGCATGTTTGACCTCCAAACTTACCTTGTACAGTCTGTTTTTCGACCGGTTGGCTTTTACTAACAACTTTCCATCTTTGTCATGTAAAGTAAGATAGCCTTCTTTCATCGTGACTTCACATCCTGATTCAGTGGCTTGTCCGAGGCTTATGATATTGCTTTTAAGTTCTGGTATATAGTAAACCTCTGCTAGAACCTTCTTTCCACCATCTTTAGTCAAGAACATAATAGAACCCTTCCCTTCTATGTTAACTCTCGAATCATCACCAAAACGTACTTTTCCTGTCACCATTGAATCCAATTTGCAGAACCAATCACGATTCCCTGTCATGTGATTGCTCGCACTGTTGTCCAAATACCATGTGTTGTCCGAACCTTGCTCATAATCTCTAGGCTTGACTTTCTTCTCATTGAGATATACGACCTCATGTACCATAAGCGACTCTGCTTCATGTGTGTCATCTTGATCCTCTTTTCCTTGTTCTTCTTGAAGTTTAATAAGCTTCAGAAGACGGTCTGGACACTCTGTTGCATAATGTCCGAGTTTGTCACATCGAAAACATGTGATCTTACTCTTGTCTCGCTGTTGTTGATAGCCATATTCCTTCTGTTGATAACCGTAATCCTTTTGCTGATATCCAAAATGTCCAGAACCTCTTCCGCGACCTCTACCCCGACCACGATTTGCTCCTCTACCTCTGCCGCCTTCATAGAAGTAATTTGGTGATTGCGAATCTGAAGAATTTGCATACATAAGTTTGTCTTGTCCTTCCACTGATTCTTCCTCCAAAAGTGTACGTTCTTCATATGTTTTTAGTCTGCAACAATATCTTCGAAGGTCGTTGTATTGAGGTCGAGGACTTGTTCCAGTGATGCGACTATGTGTATGAACTTTTTCTTCGGTAGGCTGTTAAGAAACTTTTTTACGATCTTTGGTTCTTCAATGACTTCTCCCAAAGAAGCTGATTTTGTAGCTATTTCTGAAAGCTTGCTCATAAAATCATCAATTGTCTCAGTTTCTTTCATTCGCAGTCTGTCGAACTCTGCTGTTAGGGTCTGCAGTCTAGCCTCTTTGACTCTGTCAGCTCCAAGGTTTCTGGTTTTGATCGAATCCCACACGGCTTTAGCAGTTTTTAGGTTACCAACTTGAAGGATCAGAGATTCTGGTATCGATTGAAACAATAAAGCTCTTGCCAGATCATTCTTCTCTTCTTCCTCTGATCCAGGGTCTATTGCTTCCCACACCTTGTGAACACGAAGTGCCACCTGCATCCTCATAGACCACATGGTGTAGTTAACACTGGTAAGCATTGGACATTGTATGGAGGATGTTCCTCCCTCCTTCGGTTTGTTGGTTGCTGCAATGATTTCACTCATATCTCGAATGAAGTTTTGTGATCAATCGATATAGAACCTAGACGCTCTGATACCAAATATTGTTTTGCAAAAAAGATTAAGAACTCAAGAATGTTTTAAGAATATCTCTCTTATTAGCTTAAAGAATATAACTCAAAATTTTAAGCTCTTACAATCTCAATCACAAACTCTCTCTCTCAAAACTTATACTAATGTCATAAGCCAACATAGCCTTTTATATAAAACCCCAAAACCAAAACCAACTAGAAAACACCTTATGTCTAGATAACTCCTAAACATAACAAGACTTATCTCTAATCATAACTCGATTAGGACTTCAAACTTTCAAGCTTATCCAACAATATATTTGGCTATTAATTTCAATAAGGTTTATTTTTATTTAAAGTTCATATAAACGCTTGATATAAAATAGTTATAAGTTTAGTAATTTATTAAAACTTGACATATAATCATTTTTCTATTTTTATGTTAAAGAATGATGATTTATGCCATTTAAAGTTTTGATGATATCAGAAAATGCATTTGGATTCAGAAACAGCATGTTTAATTCGTAATTAACAAACAAAAAGAAAATGTACTTCTGATTTTCTTTAACGTAAACGTGTGAATTGGATAAGGCTAACATATCTGACTATATCTTTATGAAACAAATTGCTGGCAATTAAATTATAACAAAATTTTGAGCTGTAAACAAATGCATATATTCACAAATCACAGTTGGAGTCATGCGACAAACTTGCATGTGTATATAACTTGAAGAGATATGACCACATACAGCATGGACTAGGACCCGATGTTCTCTACTATTAAATGTTTTCTTTATTCTTAGTCAAACGTTAAATTTAATTTTGGTGTACTCATTGGTAGATCTTTGGTGAACATATGAAATGTGAATGGTCGGTCTGCGTAGACCGAACCCCACATATATACGGTAATTTCTGGTCGTCGTGTGGTAGCCTCATTAGGTTCGTACGACAAAAAAAGAACCACACTTTTTTGAAGTTTACGTATCAAAATTGATTGTACCACCTCTTCTTTAATTTCATACGTGAGTGACCCTATTGAAGTAACAACACTTAGAATTCTTTGTTCCATCTTTTTCTTTGTGTTCTTATATTTTTTGTTAACTGTAAGCGAGAGGTTTTAAATCCCACGTGATCATTACGTCTGAATCCAAATATATACCACTGATCAGATGATTTTAAACACTAAAAAACTAATACACACACGCGTGATATATAATTCATTTATTTTGGTCGGTGTGTTGCTGAGAAGTAAGTGTGTGGGCTTCATCTTCGTTAGTGGTGGATAACTCAATCCAAAGTAGAGGTTGGTTTAGTTTAATTTAGCCTTTTAGCTAGGAACGTTGAACTTTCTGGTGATCTTTCAACGCTCAAAGCAAATAACATGTTATAACAAACGGACGAAGCATGTCGACAAACTAAATTGTTCTGCCTTTGATAATTTTTTGTATGGTACCTGAATATATAATTTAACATGTGATAGGTTTGTGAAAACCTCATGATACTAAACGACGACACCTAGCTTCATCCTTAAAAAGTAATCAGCATTCGTTAGCTCTTACGTACGACTTTGAACTAATAAAATGTACTCCCTCGTTTCAAAATATAAGATGTTTTGCCTAAAATCACATATAATAAAAAATATTTAATTTTAAATTTTTTAACCAATTATAAACCAGACTGCATAAAATAAATAATAAAGAAATATAAAATTAATCTAAAAGTTGCCTAAAAAACTGAAAACATTTTATATTATAAAACAAAAAAACTTCTAAAACATTCTATATTATGAAAAGAATGAAATATTATATTCCTTCGGTTTATTTTATTTTATTAGATGTATTATTGTGTTGTAAGTTTCTATGTAAACTTTAAATATGTTTAATCTTTTGTGATCATTTATATCATGTAATTGGTTTAAATAAATTTAAATATTTAATAATAGTACTACTATTGTATTAAAAATTTGATATACATGCTTTTATCCAACAAATTAAGACAGAAAAGATAATTTAATGTTTTCTACTAAAAAAAGATATATTAACAAATTTATATATATGTTGCGAGGATTATATATGTATTTTTTTTCCTTTTTTTCAATTTATTGTAGAACTATACACCTAATTGGTTCATTTGAGCTGATATTTTGTTGTCAAGAAAAAAAAAACTTATTGTAGAACTAATTACGTAAAAATATCTTTTAACAAAAAATTAATAATTCTAGCATTTTATATTATTTATATATATACTGATATTTTTCACAAAATACAGTACGTTGCCTTGTTGGTACAAAAGGACCCGGTTTAAATCAATTTCGGTCAGAGTGACGGGTGTCATGCTTGATTAATGGAATCTAAACCTCTGCGTTGCCCCATCGATGACTCTCCATTCTCTCCCTCTTTCATCGAAGCACATAATCTTCGGGATGTGTGCTTCCTTCCACCTTCGTTGGAGAAGCGATTGGAATTGGAAGAATCAGTCATAGGCTTCAGAGAGCCTCCACGGAGATTGATAGCTGCATTTTGCATAATTGCTTTTGTAAGTTGTTGCCCTTCTAATTAAAGGTAGCTTTGTGGCTGTGGAGAAGTGGAACGCATCAGATTATGGTCTCCTAGTTTGTGTTAAATGGGACTGCCTAGAAATTTGTGATCATTTTTGTGCATACATAAGGTGAAGCAAAACTCGAAATTCCAGTTCTATCAGTCTAATGGGGGAGGGTTTTGTGCCCAGCATGGTTTCGATGCTTTTATCAATTGGATCAGAAAGTCTTTGCTTTGTTGCTTAAAACCTGAAGCACTTGAAGGAAGAAGCAGATGAAGCTTTACTGATATTCCAAAGCAGCTACTCCACCAGACTTTGGCTAAACTAGCTGTAAAGGTACTCATTTCAACTACTCTTAATCAATACTTTCTTCTGTTTATAAAACTCACTTCTTATGAGTGTTATTTTCATTCATTAATCACATGCTCATACCACAAGTCTAATGAAAAGCATATATATATACATATACTTAGGATACATCACAAAAAAAGCACAAAACATAGGCCATTAATCACTTCATCACATCACAGTCTTTACATAATATTCACACATACACGTCTTAGGAGCTTCTTTTGCTGATTCTAACCTGTTCCATCGTCTCCACCACCGCCTCCCCCGTTGCCACCCCAATTGTCAAAGTTTTGTCTTGGAATGTTATGATGGTTGTCTACTCCTCTTGCTGATGGAATGACAGTAGTTTTTTCCTTCTGAACATGGTGAAGCCTTGTGTCTATCCCTCTCCCTCCACCCTCCACAATGAAAGAGCTCATAACCACCATTATTACCATCACCACCACTACCAAGTCATGCCTTGTCTGAATTCGCATTTTTGTTTTGTTTTGCTTCTTCCAATGCCTTGGCTTTTTATAGAAGAAATAAGGTTTAGGTATGGGAATTCTTACAACTGTTTTGAGTGTGTTCCACTTGCAAAAGACAAAACAAAAGATTGATTGATTAGCCTTTAATAGATGGTGTGTTTGTTTGTTATTGTTTTGTGACGATTGATACAAACAAAAAAATCAAAAGAATAATAATCACTTGTCCAAATAGGAAAGTTCCACCGTTAAAGTGGTGAAGAAGACACAAGAATCAATGAGAAGAATTGGTTAGTTGCCCGAATAGGAAACTTCCACCATTTTTATAGTGGGATCACCTTTTTTCATAAATTTATACTTTGTTTGTGTAATTAAAAGTCAATGAGATGGTAACAACTGACAAAAAGTAAAATTTTCAAGCAATTTACATAATGTTTATTCAGTGATTTCATTGTTTTTTGTAATAGCATGCGATGATGGCCGAACAAGTTGATGACAAGTGTCTCTCTCCCACAGAATTATCTACACCCACAAACCAACCATTTGAATCATAGTCCTACATATAGGTCCATTATTTGCTATGGCTTAATGATGAGTTACAAATAAATTACTCTGCTAATAGCATCAAAAGATTTAATAGAGCCAGAGAAAGCAACCATCATGCATTGGGTCTTTGTTGGACTGCTAATTGCTCATGGGATTTAATTTTATTTTGGAATGAAATATATCTTTCAACTCCTTAATATGAGGAGAGCCATATGAGTTTTTTCTTCTATCCCATAAAAAGAAGCTTTATGCATATTTTGCAGACCTTTTTATGGTTACGTTTATATTTAAATTGATAACAATTGATTAATTTTACAAGTCATCTAATTCTACTGCTGTGACACTCTTTTAACCTCAACTTCGTAGCACATTGCATCACATGCCTTGAGCTCAAGTTTCACATTGCCTACACTATTAATGACTTTGAATTATCTTTACATTCTCTGTGTTTCCTCATGTGATCTTTGCATTCAATGTCTTCCTCAAAGGCAGAGATCTTTATCGTTTCAGGGATGTAGAAGCTGCGTTGAAAGTGAAAAGGTGGGGTTTGTTTGGAAGTACTGGATCTAAAATTCGAGTTCATTAGCGAGTTACCAGGACAAGGATATGTAAGTCTGATCCTCCGTCAACACTTTGTGATAAAAACCAATTCGATTTTGTAACATAATCTATAATTTTTCTAATGCAATTTGTTATTTATAGATAACGAAGAATCCACGCACCGTGAGCGCCAATTTGTCCTCGAAAACCTCTCTAGATTACAAAAAATCCACGCATAAGGAACACCAAAAAAACCCCATCAAAATTCAAAACTATTACATACGTTGTTCCAACATCAGTTGGTGCCCACCGTGGAGCAAGACTAGAGCACTCCTTTTTGACGACCAAGACTGACGGTCCGCATTTTTTACGAAGATTCCAGATTTAGACATGGCAAACTCATGAAACTCCAACGATGAAGACAATGCCACATCCGAGCAACCGGCGCCCACCTTAACGACCTCGCCCTCGGAGCAAAGATGGGGGCGCACGAGAGCTCGCACTCTCCCACCACCTTCTGCGACAGCAACCGTCAAGGGCGTTACTCCAAACGATACAACCTCAGCTCCAGCGCCCGGGCGCCCTCGGAATCTCTCAATGTCATTCACGCCTAACACAGACCTGCCGCTGTCTAGACGACCGTCGACAATGACGCCCTATCAAACGCCTTGCCAGTAGGACAGACCAGCGGACTCGATATCCTAATACAAACCATCCTCGATCGGCTCGACAGCTAAGATACACAGACGACGGAACGGCTTGAAGCGATTGTAGCTGCACAAGAAGCTTCACAAAATCAAATCAGCAGGCTCCAGCGAAGAAAGATCGAGCGTCGATACGAGAGCAATCCTGCCGATTAGAATGAGAATCCACCACCACCTGCGCCGCTATAAGTGGAGGAACGATACGAGAGTCATAGATGCCGCCCAGCGTCTATCATCGTAGGATCCATCGACGGACGCAGAAGAGAGAGATAACCTAACGAGCAGAAGGACAGCCAAGGGCAACAGAGCGGAAGTCCACCAACCCTAGCACCGTCGAACCATCGATCAGATGACGACCTCAAAGACGCAACCATACGACGTTTGGAAGTGATGGTGAAGGAGCTCTCTTGAAAATTCACAAGGCAACGAGCTCGGCTCCTAATCTCGACAGAGTCCTTAAGGAAGTCCAACGCTCACCATTCACGGCAAGGATCTCCCGAGTCCGCGTTCAATATGTCAACAAGTTCAAGTTTACTCCGTACAAGGAATTGACCAACCCAAAACCATTTCTAACATCGATGAGCTTCGCTATCAGCCGAGCTCATTTCAGCGAGGAAGAATATGAGCCGAGCTCATTTCAGTGAGGAAGAATATGAAGTTGGCTGCTGCCAGTTTTTCGTAGAGAACTTGTCCCACGAAGCCCTGGGTTGGTTTTCCCGGCTCTAAGCCAACTCGATAGGGAGCTACCATGAGCTCACCTCTGCTTTCCTCCACCACCATTCGTCATTCATGATCAGGGGAGCTTCAAATGCTGATATGTGGAACATGAATCAAGAAGAAGGCGAATCGCTCCGAGAATTCATGGAAAGATTTAAAAGGGTCGTTTTGAAGCTCGCCACAGCTGATGATACAACGATTTCCACCCTGCGTAACGCACTAACACAAGATACCGATTCAGGGATGATATCATAATCTACGAACCTTTGACCCTTGATGATGCATTACATCGTGCCAACCGGTAAATCGAGGTGGAAGAGGAAAAGGCGTTGAGAGCGAGCCACTCAGAACCATCAACCTCTAAGTCGATAAAGAAGGACCTAGGTAAAGAAAAGGTTCAGGACAAACATCACGAACCCCGCCAACATTTTGACTGAGAATACACTAAGGGAAAGAAAGTTCAAGCATTTGCCGTTAACAGTCAAGATCTTCAGGCATCCTCGTCAAAGCCCTGGAACAACAAGTGGGTCCGAGACCCATCGGGTAAAGGCGGAAGAAAATATTGTGAGTATCACAAGCGAGCAGGACATTCAACGGAAGAGTGCCGCAACCTCCAGGCTGTCCTGATCGACAAATATAAAGAAGGTCAAGTTGACATCAACCTCGAGTGACGACAGATAGCAACCCACAAGGACCACCACTTTTTACATCCTGAGAACGAAAACCCGAGTAAGTGGTACGAACTACCACTGTGGAGCAAGAGTAGAGCGCTTCTTTTTTGACGAATCAAGACCGACGGTCCACATTTCCACGAAGATTCAAGACTCATGGCGAATCCCAGCGAAGATCTCAACGGAGCAACATAGCAGCCAAAGGAGCAACGATGGGGGCGAACAAGAATACGAAATGTCCCGGCTCTACCTCCCACAACGACCCCAATCGTGGGCTCCCTGCCGAACACAATCTCTCCGCCAGCGCCCGACACGCCCTCTGAACCTCTCGTAGCTGCACACGCTGAAGCCGGACTTGCCGTAGACCAGCTGGTCACCAACGCCGCTGCTATCCCAACGCCTTGCCCATAATACAAAGGAGCGGGCTCGACGACCTGATGTAGGTCATTCTTGATCGGCTCGATGGCCAGGAAGTACCAACAAACGAACGACTCGAGGCGATTGTAGCTGCACAGAAGGCCTCTCTGAATCAGATCAGCAAGCTCTAGCGAAGGAGGAGTGAGCGCCTAAACGAGAGCAATCCTGCCGATCGGAACGAGAATCCTCCTCCCCCACCGCAGCTATCTGTGGAAGACCGATACGACAGCCATAGATGTCGCCCAGCATTTATAATCGTTGGATCCATCGATCGATGCAGCAAAGAGGAGCCAACTTACGAGCAGCAGGACGGCCAAGGCCAGCGGAGCGGAAGTCTGCCGACTCCAACACTGCCGATCCGACAGTCTGATGGAGATCTCAAGGACGAAACCATACGGTGCCTAGAGATGATGGTCCATAAACTCTCCTCAAGAGTCCACTGAGCAACAAGCTCCGCTCCCAATCTTGATCGAGTGCTCAAGGAAGTCCAGCGCTCGCCATTTACGACAAGGATCTCCTGCGTTCGCGTCCGTTACGTGAACAAGTTCAAGTTTATCCCGTACAACGGATTAGATGATCTGAAACCATTTTTAACTTAAATGAGTTTTGCAATTAGCCGAGCTCATTTGAGCGAAGAAGAGTACGAAGCTGGCCGCTACTAGTTGTTTGTCGAGAATTTGGCCCATGAAGCTTTAGGATGGTTCTCTTGGCTCCTGACGAACTCGATAGGGAGCTATCACGAGCTGACCACCGCTTTTCTCCAGCACCACTCCACGTTTATGATTCAAGGTGCCTCGAATGCTGATCTCTAGAATATGTTCCAGCATAACGACGAATCGCTCCAAGACTTCATGGAGAGGTTTAAAACAATCGTCTCGAAGCTCTCGATTGCTGACGATACAGCAATATCAGCTCTCCGTAATGCTCTTGCTCACGGCTCCCAATTTAGGGAGGACATCATAATCCACGAGCCTCTGACTCTGGATGACGCATTGCACCGTGCTAACAGATACATCGAGTCAGACGAAGAGAGGGCATCGAGAACAAACCGTCCAGAACCGCCGACCTCCAAATCGGCCATAGGAAAGGAGAAAGCACAAGACGAGCATCACAAGCCTCGTCAACACTTTGACAAGGAGTACGCCGATAAGTAGGAAAAAGGAAAGAAAGTTCAAACATTTGCAGTTAGTAATCAAGATCCCCAAGCATCTTCATCAAAGCCTTGGAACAACAAGTGGGTCCGAGACCCATCGGATAAAGGCGGCAACAAATATTGTGAGTACCACAAGCGAGCAGGACATTCAACAGAAGAGTGCCGCACCCTCCAACACATAGCAGCCCACAAGGACAATCACTTCTTTAACCCTTGGAATGAAAACATGAGTAAGCGGTACGACACTGCCCCTGTGACACAAAATGGAACTGAGACCCTGCCCCCGCCCCCGGCGCCGACCCTTAAAAGGAAACCCGAGCCGACTGAAGATGCAAACGCTCCAGCCCCACGCCGAAGAATTAATATGATCATGGGTGGTCTGCCGAGACTTGGTTTGTTCAATCAAAGCTTACCGGCGGGGATTGGAGGTCAAACGGGAGTGGATAGCTCAAAGTACGCACCCTACGACGAACTCTGATCTGATTGTATTCACTGAGAACGATGCAGCTGGTTTAACTGGGCCGCACAACGACCCGCTGGTAGTCGAGATGGAGATTGGTGAAAGCATAGTCACCAAAATCTTGATTGACAGTGGCACCTCGGTGAACGTCATTTTCAAAGATGTGCTCATCCAATTGGAGGTTGACCTGCGAATGGCCGATCACGATATCCAACCTCTCACAGGCTTCGACGGTGACACGGTTATGACAGGGGGCACGATCATGCTACCGGTCTACGTGGGCGGAATGTTGCACTGCATCATCTTCACCATTGTTGACAAACCGATTGTAAACAACGTCATCTTAGGGACTTCGTGGCTACATAAGATGAAAGCTGTGGCATCGACGTACCACCAATGCTTAAAGTTTCCGAGCTTAAGGGGAATATATACGCTATGAGAAGATCTGCTGGTCACAAGAACCTGCTTCATTATTGAACGCCAGCAACGTAACGCCCGTACGTTCGCCATTTCGGATCCCGCCGAGCGGCCAAATGGTCGTGTTCATCCTAACACCGAGTCAATCATCCTAGTAAACATCAACCCCTCCGACGCAACTCGTTGTGTAGGGATCAGTGCCGACCTGCAACAGTTCATCAAGGACGAGCTCGTGAAGTTCCTATGCCAGAACGCCACAACCTTCGCATGGAACATGAGTAATATGACTGGAATCAATCCTATCATAACCTGTCACAAGCTCAACGTGAACCCGACATTCAAGCCAATCAAACAAAAGTGACGAAAGCTCGGTCCATAACGCACCACCCGCCGTCAACAAGGAAGTCAGAAAGTTGCTTATTGCTGGATGCATTAGAGAAGTTAAGTACCCCGACTGGTTGAGCAATCTCGTAGTGGTAGAGAAAAAGAACGGCAAGTGGCGGGTGTGCATCGATTTCACTGATCTCAACATGGCGTGTCCGAAGGATAGCTTCCCCATATCACGAATCGACCAACTAGTCGAGGCAACTGCGGAAAACAAACTTCTATCATTCATGGATGCATACTCAGGGTATAACCAGATTATAATGCATAAGAACGATCAGGAGAAAACAGCTTTTATCACCAATCAGGGCACTTATTGTTACAAGGTTATGCCATTTGGCCTAAGAAACGCTGGTGCGACCTACCAACACCTTGTTTACCCCATGTTTACCGAGCAGCTCGGGCAAACTATGGAAGTTTACATCGATGATATGCTGGTCAAGTCGACCCGCGCCGCTGATCATGTCTTGCATCTCGGCGGCCTTTCTTGTCTTTGAGTCGTCAGAGGCCTTTCTTGTCTTCTGGGCGCCGAGATGATTGGTGATAGCATAGTCACCAAAATTTAGATGATTTAGATATTTGTTGGAGGGTGCGGCACTCTTCTGTTGAATGTCCTGCTCGCTTGTGGTACTCACAATATTTGTTTCCGCCTTTATCTGATGGGTCTCGGACCCACTTGTTGTTCCAAGGCTTTGATGAAGATGCTTGGGGATCTTGATTACTAACTGCAAATGTTTGAACTTTCTTTCCTTTTTCCTACTTATCGGCGTACTCCTTGTCAAAGTGTTGACGAGGCTTGTGATGCTCGTCTTGTGCCTTTTCCTTTCCTATGGCCGATTTGGAGGTCAGCGGTTCTGGACGGTTTGTTCTCGATGCCCTCTCTTTGTCTAACTCGATGTATCTGTTAGCACGGTGCAATGCGTCATCCAGAGTCAGAGGCTCGTGGATTATGATGTCCTCCCTAAATCGGGAGCCGTGAGCAAGAGCATTACGGAGAGCTGATATTGCTGTATCGTCAGCAATCATGAGCTTCGAGACGATTCTTTTAAACCTCTCCATGAAGTCTCGGAGCGATTCGTCGTTCTGCTGGAACATATTCTAGAGATCAGCATTCGAAGCACCTTGAATCATAAACGTGGAGTGGTGCTGGAGAAAAGCGGTGGTCAGCTCGTGATAGCTCCCTATCGAGTTCGTCGGGAGCCGAGAGAACCATCCTAAGGCTTCATGGGCCAAATTCTCAACAAACAACTAGCAGCAGCCAGCTTCATACTCTTCTTCGCTGAAATGAGCTCGGCTAATTGCAAAACTCATTGAAGTTAAAAATGGTTTTGGATCATCTAATCCGTTGTACGGGATAAACTTAAACTTGTTCACGTAACGGATGTGAACACGGTAGATCCTTGCCGTAAATGGCGAGCGCTGGACTTCCTTGAGCACTCGATCAAGATTGGGAGCGGAGCTTGTTGCTCAGTGGACTCTTGAGGAGAGTTTATGGACCATCATCTCTAGGCGCCGTATGGTTTCGTCTTTGAGATCTCCATCAGACTGTCGGATCGGCAGTGTTGGAGTCGATGTTAAACCAAAAAAATACAGAGAAATAAAGAGAAATTCAATTCAAGTCTTTTAAAACATTTTACAAACAGTAGAAAAATTCAAGTATTCCAAAATAAAGAGAACTTCAAAGTTCAAGTAGACATCTTCCAAAACATCTTTCTTTGGTTCCTCATTCCTCTTTTGCATCTTCACTATGCCATGTAATCACTTAAGGTTCTTCTGATGATGTTTCAAAATCTGAAAAAGACAATTACAAACATTGAAAGATAAGTTTTTGAATTAACATTACAAAATTTCAGATTGTAATCAAGATAAGAAACAAACCTCTTTCAAGCTCATCCTCAAACTCAAACTCAGCAAGAATTTGTGCATTTGTAAGCACAGTTTCTTCAAACTTAAGGTCTTGCTTGAGCCATTGTTCTGTACACATCAAAATCTCCACCATATAGTGTGTGAGACAACTTCTATATGGGTTTATTATCCTTCCCCTAGTGCTAAAAGCACTTTTAGAAGCAACTGAAGACACCTGCATAGCAAATAAATCCCTAGCCATCTGAGATAAAATAGGATACTTAAAGAAAGTGTGAAAACTTATGATCTGAATCAATGAAACAACGATTTCTTTAAACTCTCTTTTGATTGATAGAAAATCTGTTTACAAGTTTGTTCTAAACAATTTTATAACCTCTCAAAACTCTCTTAAAGAAACCTCACGCTCTCTCTAAGTTCTTAGCTCTTTTCTTTTCTTAAAGACTAAAACTTAGTAGCTAGGTTAACTTTCTCTTGTTTGTGCTAAGGCTTACAATCAGCCTTCGCACCCTATTTATAGAACTAGGCCTATGCCACACAATGGGCAAACTACCTATTCTAATCCTAATAGGAATTGGACAATTTCCTTTTTCTTTATGATTTAGGAAATTTCCCTCTTTCTTCATGTTTACATTCCTATTGTAAACATGAAGCTCTTTGACCTTCTAGAAACTTCTTGTGCCTTCTAATCCTGTGTAAGTCTTCCAGCTTTATAGACCCTGCTTCAATAATTGCCGTCATAGATAACTTGAAACTCTCTTCTTGTACTAATGTTGTATTCGTCTGAAGTAGTTCATCCTTTTGTTCAAATGTTGCATCTTCAATCTCCCCCTTTTTAACTTTGTGCTTCTCAAGCATAAGTATCTTGTTTTTGTTGTTGTTTTAGACTTAAAACAAATATCTTCGAAACAGAATCAAAGTCGGTAATAATCCCTTTCAAAACATAAACCAAAAACATTCAAACACAAGGAACCAAATACGAAAACATAAAAACTCCCCCAGAATCCCAGACCAGCTCAAACTCCCCCATAATCTCAGACCAGCTCACAAAAACACTCCCCCAGAATCTCAGACCAGCTCTTCTCCTTCTCCCCCTACTTGAGAAAACAATAGTTAAAAACATCTAAATCATCTTGGAAAGAGGATGATTTTGTATGAGCCTGTGTACTACTTCCGTAAGTCTCTGTAAAGCTTGTGCTGTATCGACCAATGCTTCATACGAGATCTCAACATTTTCTTGACCAATGTGTGTGGTACACGAATGCTACCCAACTGAATAACCTCAGAAGTAGAAGAGGATCCCTCATCTGGTTGCCTGCTAACTGGAGGAACTGGCGTTGACTCCTTATTTTCTGGAATCAAGTTATGCTTCACACCATAGGCATACCCTGTTCTGACATCCTTAGTATAAATTTCAGCATACACATCTTCCTCTTCATCTGACCATTCAAGCAGACCTTCTTGAACCCTAAGTGTTTCAAAGATCGTTCTTGGAAAAATCACATAGCGAGTAGCATCATTCCAACTCATGTTCATAATCTGATTATAAATCAACTGCCCAAAATCAAACCGAATGCCCTTAATAATCTTGTATACTACTCGAGCTCGCTTAACCGAAAGATGATTCATGTGTTTTGAAGGAACCCAATTATACGCTGCCAACATTAAGAGAGCTGCACTCTCTTCAGGTAGATCCCTAACTTTCAAATTAGCCTAAGTCAACCTATCTCTGCCACTTAAAGCCGCTGCAACTTCATCCTTACTCAGCTTATCTACTGCAGCATCAGCTTTCTTCTCAGCTTTTGTCAAAGGTGCAATACTAAAAGCTTGATTAATTGCCCTAGGAGAGAATTCATACCAATGTCCCCTCACAAACACTTGAACACGATCCCTTGCCTTTTCATTTGGCAAATTTGCATAAAATTCACAAATAACCTCTTTGACATAAACAGAAGGATCATTAATTGTTGCTGCAAGTCCTAAGACATTATCTTCCCAATGAACCCAAATTCATCTTTTTGAGACATATCCAATTGTCTCTCAGCCGTGAAATTCCTAGAGAAGAACCGAGAGTACCTTAATTTGGCTGCCTTGGAGACGAACACATCAGACTGAAAACCAGATTTTGCTCGAACATTTCTTGCACTTGGTTCGACAAATCTTGATCGTTTTGACTAAGGAGCAGACTTCCTCTGTTTGCTAGATGCAGCACCTTTTGGTTTGATGTTCCTCTGTTTTGCAGTGTGCCGCTCGATTTGCTCTTGTACAGAGATCTCCTCAAATCCAACTTCTTCATCAGATTCCAAAGCTTGACCCTTTCCTTCTCTTTTGCCAACAAATTCTACCTCGTCGCCAGTTGATTTTTCCTTTTCCAGATCGTCTTCCCCTAGATCTACTTGATTCTTCTCCAATTCACCTTTAGATGAATCATCATCACTATAACATCCATACGAGACAATTCTTGGTTGAACTTCTTCCACATCACTTGATTCATCAACTAACTGGGGTCGATTAGCATCACCATCACCTTGAGACATCTCCTGATTTCTCCATCTCCGTACTAAACCACTTCGAGTCGCCCTCACCATCTCCGATTCCTTCCTCCTTTTTTTTTCTACTAAGTTTTTTGTTTTTTCTTTCTTTTCGACACACACGAATTGCCTCTTGACTTCCCCTTTTAAAAAAAAAATATATCTCAACAAAAAGATTTTTTTTCAGAACTTTTGGAAACTTCAAACATCTAAATATTCTCCTAAATATTGAGCAAATCTTTTTAATGAACCCAAACTATAACCTCCGGTTTTTTCAATCCACAACCAATCCTAATAAACCAAAAACCTTCTCAGTAACTTTTAACCTGCATCAGATTCTTAAACCTTATTTTCTCCTGTACGAGTTCTTGAACCATCTTGTGACTGATTCACATCTCACACACACCAATTGAATTTCTCAAAGTTGAAAAACGATTAAAATCGAGGGTTTTGTGAAGATATCAGCTAATTGTTCCTCTGTATCAACATGCTCAATCAAAACTTGCTTTCTTTCAACCAATTCTCTAATAAAGTGATGTCTCACATCAATGTGCTTGGTTCTTGAGTATTGAACTGGATTTTGAGAAATATCAATTGCACTCCTATTGTCACAATACACTTGTAACACCCCTGAATCCATACCATAATCTGCTGACATCTGTTTCATCCATAACAACTGAGTACAACAACTCCCCATTGCTATATACTTTGATTCAGCTGTGGACAAAGACACTGAATTTTGTTTCTTACTTAACCAGGCTATTAGATTGTTGCCTAAAAAGAAACAACCCCCACTTGTGCTCTTTCGATCTGTTACACTCCCTGCATAATCAGCATCACAATAACCAACCAAACCTCTGTTTGAACCTTTAGAGTACCAAATCCCAAAATTGACAGTTCCTTTGACATACTTGATAATTCGTTTGACTGCTTCAAGATGAGACTGTTTTGGTTTTGACTGATACCTTGCACATATACCACACTGAAACTTAAATCTGGCCTACTAGCGGTAAGATAGAGCAAACTCCCAATCATCCCTCTATATTGCTTGACATCTACATCCTTACCATCAACATCTTTTGATAGTTTCAATGAAGTACTCATAGGTATCAATGCTTCTTTGCACTTATCCATCTGAAACTTTTTAAGAAGTTGTCTAGCATAGGTGCTTTGTGAAATAAAAATTCCTTCATCAGACTGTGTAATCTGCAACCCGAGAAAATACTTTAACTCTCCAACCAGACTCATCTCAAATTTTTGTGTCATACTACTTACAAACCTATCCACCAACTCTTTTGAAGTACCTCCAAAGATAATGTCATCCACATAAATTTGTACCATCATGATATCGTCATCTTGTTCTAAGATAAACAGAGTCTTGTCTACACTTCCTCTATTATAGTTCTGCTCCATAAGAAAACTAGTCAGCCTTTCATACCAAGCTCTTGGAGCTTGCTTTAAACCATAAAGAGCTTTCTTTAGTTTATATATATACTCAGGCCTGACTGGATCTTCAAAACCTTTGGGTTGTTCAACATAAACTTCTTCTTGTAAAATCCCATTCAAGAAAGCACTCTTAACATCCATCTGAAAGACCTTAAAATTCAGAATGTAAGCCATTCATAGAAACAATTTAATTGACTCAAGCCTTGCTACTGGTGCAAAAGTTTCTTCAAAATCAACACCTTCGATCTGTGTATATCCTTGAGCAACCAATCTTGCTTTATTGCAAAACACAACACCACTCTCATAAATCTTGTTCTTGAAAATCCACTTTGTACCAATAATATTCACATCTATTGGTCTGCGAACCAGTTCCCAAACATCATTACGCTCAAACTATTCCAGTTTTTCCTCCATGGCTAAAATCCAAAAATCATCTTGAACAGCTTCTATATGATTCTTTGGTTCGATCATCGACACAAAACACTCATAGAAAACAGTTTCTAGAGTTGTCAAGTAACTTGTTATCTTCTTAAAGTCAATCTGAACTCCTCAAGTCTTCATTTTCTCATTCAAGTCTCCAATGACATCAAATGCAGAATGATTCTTATGAACTTGTTGTACTTCTTCAGGTTTTGTAACAGGAATGTCCAATGCAGAATCTTCATTGTGAGTTTTAGTGATACTTACTTGTTCTGAATCGCTGTCTGAATCATCATCTCGTACAGCTACAGATTGATCATCAAACACTACATTCACAGATTTCATGATTAAACCTGTTCGTCTGTTGTAGACTCTAAATGTTGTACTACTCTTGGCGTAACCCAAAAACATGCCTTCATCACTTATGGAATCGAATTTACCGAGATAATCTTTGTCATTCAAGATATAGCATTTGCACCCAAAAACATGAAAGTAGCTCAGGTTTGGTGTTTTGCCTTCCATAACTCATATGACGTCTTTGTCGTATCTCTTCGTACATAGACTCTGTTAACTATATAGCAAGCGGTGTTCAAAGCTTCAGCCCATAATTTTTTAGGAACCTGGTTTCCATGAATCATTGCTCTTGCCATTTCCTGAAGAGTTCTATTCTTCCTTTCTACCACTCCATTCTGTTGTGGAGTTCTTGGTGCTGAGAATTGATGTGCAATTCCATGTTGTTCACAAAATTCCTTCATAGCCTCATTTTGAAATTCTCCACCATGATCACTTCGTATTTTCTTGATTCATCCACGTTTGTAAGGCTAAAATCTTGAAGCTGTCTACAGTATCTAACTTCTCACGGATAAAGCGAACCCAAGTGTATCTAGAATAATCATCAACTAGTATAAACACATATTTCTTTCCAGCCAAGCTTTCCACCTGCATTGGTCCCATCAAATCCATGTTAACCAAATCCAGAACTGACTTTGACTGAATGTCTGGAACCTTTTTGTGCTGAATCTTGACTTGCTTTTCCTGATTATAAGGTCCACACACCATATTGTCTTCACGGTTAAGCTTAGGTATCCCTCAAATTATCTCTTTATTCACAAGAGTAGCAAAATTTCTTGTATTCATATGACCAAGTCGTTGATGCCAGAGATCGATACTCCCTTGAGCATTGTAGCATTTGATTGAATGTTTCTCCCACATGTAACAATTATTCCCATATCCATCCAATGCTTTACAATCAACCTTTGTGAATAAAATTGACAATCCTTCATCACATAGTTGACTAATACTTATCAGATTGGCACACAATCCTTGAACTAGATAGACATTCACAAGTTGTGGAAGCTCTGTATCACATGTTGTACCTTTGCCTTGTATGAAACCATGACTTCCATCTCCAAAAGTTATTGTACCTCCTTTTAATTTCTTAATATTCTATAGATTATTCTTGGTTCCAGTCATATGTCTTGAGCAACCGACATCGAAGAACCAAGGCTCCGAGTCTTCTTCTTCTTCAGTAATCAAGGCCATATTGCATCTAAATCGTGATCCAGACGCTACAATCGATCCTGATGGATAGAGGTCAGCTTTCTTCATCCAAACTTGTCTCCTAACTCCATTCCAGAAGAACCTTCCTTGACGCTTTAAGGTACAGACCTTTTGCCAAAATTTGTAGCAAAACCGCTTCTAATGACCAATTTTTTCACAAAAGTAACAGCTCAAAGATTCATTAGAAACACCTGTAGATGTTTCCTTCTCAGATTGATATGCTCCAGCAGATACAAATTTGGTTGTCTGTGACTTAGCTCCCTTGTTCTCATTGAAGCCTAATCCTCTATGAGTCTTCTCAGTTCTCCCATAGCTCAAAACTTGTCAAGTTGCTTTGTGCCTGCAAACATATGAATCTTCCTATGCTGTTGATCTAATTCAGATTGTAGTTCTGCAGATTTTTTTTCTTTCTTTAAGCAGCTCGTCTTCAAGCTTGTCTGCCTTCGCCGATAAAACCAACTTCTTTTTCATTAGATCCAGCGAGTCTTTAGCAATCTTTTACTCATCCACCAATTCATTCTATAATGATATAACAAGTGCTTCTAGATGAATTTTTTCTTTTATCAATCCTTGATTTTCCTTTCCTAGAGTAATAAGTGTGCTTTGCACTTCCTTGTAACTCTGAACAATGTCAAGGACGTCCTCTCCTTCAGATTCTGAATCAGTTACCTCTTCCCCTCAAACTCAGTGATTCCCATCATAGCTACTAAATTAATGAGCTCTTCTTCGCTGCTGCTATCACTGTCTGATTAATCCTCAATGCTAATCATAGACTTTTCTTTCTTCACTTTAGAGTTACTCACACACCCATCATGTGTGTGTCCAGTACCTTTGCAAATTGTGCACTTGGCATCACGCAACTTGATTGTTGGGCACTCTCGGATAAAATGACCATATCCCTTACATTCATGACATTGCATTCAGCCTTTTTGTCCTCACTTGTCTTTTTGAACAAGTTGCTCTTCTTTTGACCTTGACCTTACTCTATCCTTCTTAATGGTCGATCAAATCTTCTTACCAGCAGGCTTACGACATCTTCCTCTCCAGGATCAGTTATGTCTTTACTAACTGCTAGAGCTATCCTTTTTGGCTTCTTAATTCCATTAATTTTCATCTCGTGTGCCTGTAGCATTCTGACCACTTCACTATTACTGAGATTGTCTAAGTCCTGAGAGACAATTAAGGCTGTCTTGTATCCCATGAATCTTGTTGGAAGACACCTTAAAAACTTTTTGACCAACTTCTGGTCCTTATAAGTTTTCCCGAGAGTTAAGGCTTCTTGTGCTAGAGCACTCAACTTTGAACTAAAGTCTGAAATCGATTCATGCTCCTCCATCCTCAGATTCTCAAATCTAGAGGCCAACATATCCTTTCTCGAATTCTGCACTTTCGTTGTACCTTCATAATGAATTTGAAGGATATCCCATGTTTCTTTAGCAGTTTCACATCCCTGAATCAATTCAAACTGTTTTCTTCCAACACTGTAATGAATAGCGCTTAAAGCTTTTGAGTTGTACTTTGATCTCTTTTGTTCTTCATCGGTCCAGTCTGCCTCGAGTTTAGGAATTCGCTTGCCTGATTCATCTTTGATCGTCGGTTCGTCCCACTTTTCCAGAACAGTCTTCCAAGCAAGACGATCAATACCTCCTATGATGGATTTGATCCTTGACTTCAAAAACCCATAGTTTCCATCATCCAAAACAACTTTGTTGTTGTTGATCAGATCTTCGTAGCACTCCATCTTGTCCGCAGAATCTCACCTCTTGTAATCCGAACAAGTGTTGCTCTGATACAATTTGAAAGTGTGAGAACTTATGATATGAATCAATGAAACAACGATTTCTTTAAACTCTCTTTTGATTGATAGAAAATCTGTTTACAAGTTTGTTCTAAACAATTTTCTAACCTCTCAAAACTCTCTTAAAGAAACCTCACACTCTCTCTAAGTTCTTAACTCTTTTCTTTTCTTAAAGACTAAAACTTAGTAGCTAGGTTAACTTTCTCTTGTTTGTGCTAAGGCTTACAACCAGCCTTCGCACCCTATTTATAGAACTAGGCCTATGCCACACAATGGGCAAACTACCTATTCTAATCCTAATAGGAATTGGACAATGTCCTTTTTCTTTATGATTTAAGAAATTTCCCTCTTTCTTCATGTTTACATTCCTATTGTAAACATGAAGCTCTTTGACCTTCTAGAAACTTCTTGTGCCTTCTAATCCTGTGTAAGTCTTCCAGCTTTATAGACCCTGCTTCAATAATTGCCATCATAGATAACTTGAAACTCCGTTCTTGTACTAATACTGTATTCGTCTGAAGTAGTTCATCATTTTGTTTAAATGTTGCATCTTCACTTCCCACTGTTGACTTTCCACCGAGAGAGTACATCATACTCAATTCCCATCATCAATTCAGGATTGTCAAGTTCTTCCCTGAGATAAGTGTCCTATTCATTTGTGTTTCTAGCTCGAATCTTTCTAAGCAATGTATCATACTTATGGTCCACTGGGTTGTATCCATCAAACTCATCCTCCATGGAGTCAAATACTCGGTATGTTTGTCTATCTTGAGTATTTTGAGTTGAAGACTGAGAATGAGAAAGTTCATCATTTGCTCCAGCATCGTATCTTGTAGTATATTCTTTATACATATCACGAATGATGCTCAAAACTAAATCATACAACGCCTTAGCTGTTACACTCTCTTCCCCCATATAGCTCCTCAAAACACAAATTTGCATACTGAGTCTTCTTTCTCGGATTGAAAACACTAACAATTACCAACATCTTGTTGATGTTCTGCATGCCATCCCAGTACTTGTCGAATTTGTCAAACATCTTTTGTGCATTTACTTTCACTTCATTATCAGCACTATGACAAAGCAACTGAAGCTTGACTGCTATGTTAACTATCTCACCAAAACACTTGTATGCATTCATAGTCGTAGATGCAGATAGAAAACTTGGAGAAACTTCACTAACCTTTCAACCTTACGCCAATCATCTCTCTGAGGAGGTCCAATCCTTTTCACTCCATTCTCAGTCTCTAAGAAATGATCATAATACAGCTTATCTTCAAACTCCATCATATCAAATGCTCCTCTGAACTTTAACGCCCTATTCAACATAAAAAATGTCGAATTCCATTTAGTGCAGACATCTAGTGGCAAACTTCTTTTTGAAAACCTACCAGAATCTACTCTCAGCTGAAATGACTTCCTCCTATTTGGTGCTGATCTAACATATGAGATTCCATTGCGGATTGCAGTCACACTTGAATCAATTTCAGTCAGTCCATCCTTCACTATCAAGTTAATGATATGTCCAGCGCATCTCATATGCATAAAATCCCCACCCAAAACCAGAGAATCTCCACTAACTTAAGAGAATGCAGACTGAAATTGACTAAGAGCACTAGTATTAGCAGTTGCATTATCCACAGTCACAGTAAACACCTTTTCGATCCCCCATTCAGCAAGACATTTTAAAAGTGTATTGGCGATTGTTTTACCTCTGTGATCTTCAACATGCGTGAATCCTATAATTAGCTTTTTTAAACGCCAATTCTTATCAATGTAGTGGGCAGTTATAACCATATAACTTGAATCTGTGAATAGAAAAAAAAACATTGATAAGAATCTTTACTATTTTAGCAAAAACATTAATCAGAATATATTGCAATTTGATTTAAAAAAGCAGTACCAGTTACAGAGGAAACCCATATATTAGTTGTGAGTGAGTCTCTTTGCTTGGTAGTGAGAAACCATTTTTTATGAGTAGCTTTCCTCTCAACAAAAATCTTTACTATGTCTCTTTCTGCTATCCTTCTTGAATGCGGCTTGTAAAGGTTCACCTAAGTGGATTACATAAGAAAAAACATTGATTAGAATCATGTATTAGAATCAGGTTACTAGCAAGCCGCAAAAGAAAATAGAAGTGGCACCTTGTTGCAAAAATGTTTCATTGCCGCACATTCTACAAACGACAATGGTAACTCTCCTATCACCACTATTTCATTCAATGCTTCTCTAAAAATATGCTCAGGCACTTTTCCAGATTGTAAACTCCCATCTTTATTAATAACTTGTTGACCTTCACTAGGATTTTGATAGTCTTCCCATGCCAAATATACCTTGCATAATTTTAGATGATTCCACAAGATTTTTGTCCCTGATTTTGTTGGACAGCTGAATTCCTTTCCACAATAGTTGCAGTTACATTTGTCACGATTGTCCTTCAATCTTGTGAAATGTTGCTATACATTTGATCTTGGGTTGAGAGTCTTTTGGGTCTTAGACTCAGGCTGCTCAGACTCTGATCCGCTATTACGAGTCTGTTTCTTTTTGCTCCTTCGATTAGACTCGGGTGTTAGAAACTCTTCTTCTTCGTGTATATCTCTCTCGTCATCATCAAAATTTGGAGATGATGAATCCATCTGCAAGTCATAAGTAACACTTTAAGAACTAATTTGTATTGCTTGTTCAAACTAAAACAAAACTCAGACCTAAACAAACTAAAATATAAATTAGAACCAATTTAGCAACTATAACCAAACAGATAGCTAAACAAACAGAGATGTAAACAAACTTCTAGGAATCCATAACAGAGAGCTAAACAAACAGAGAGCTAAACAAACTTCTAGGAAACAGAGAGCTAAACAATTGAAAGTACACTAATGCATCATCATTATCAGTCAAGGAATCCGTAGAAAAGACAAACTATAATCAAATCAAAACCAAACTGCTTCACACCATCATACAAACACTTCAAAATCAGAATCTCCAACCATTAAAACCTTCTAAGAATCACTCAAAACAAGAGCAAAGAACAAAAACATTCTTCTCTACTTGTACTTTACCCATTTTAGCAAATTAAAATAGACTTCAGTGTCAAAATGAACCATCGTATCACCAAAAATGGTAAAAGAAGGAGCCATCTGAAAACAAAATCGTGTAGTTTGAAACAATGAACCCACAAGAAGGAATCAGCAAAATCTCACATTCCAATGTAGGACCATAAAACATGAATATGAAAGAAGCTTAAATAAACAATGAACTAAATTATGAAACCTTAACATATAAACATATAAGAAATCACAAATAAAATCAGCATAACGATATTGTGAACGTGATCAACCTAATATTGTGATCAACCTAATATTGAAAGAAAAGATACACAACAAAACAAACAAACGAACAAAAAATCTCCAAATTGAACACCCACCAACAAATGATCAATAAAGTCAAAACAAATTCTGGGTGCGGAATACATTTCAGATTCAAATGGGAAGAAGGAAAAAAAATGGAAAATGCAGCTTCTATACATAAATTTTGAAAATTGCGAAACAGAAGATGAAGAGAAAGAAGACAAACCTTTGATTTCCTCCGTGAAGTTTCAGAAGGAGGAGAAGATGCGACAACGTGGTTTGGTGTATCCAGTTTGACGATTTGGGGATAGAAACTGATTATATTTTTTTTTAAGATAGGAAACCGAACTGTCTGCGATAAAAGAGAAAGAGTATAGATTATGGATTTAGGGATTTAGAATATATGTATATATGTTCGGGAATGTATGTATATATGTTCGGGAATATATGTATATATGTTCAGGTTAATCGGGTTTTACTTTGGGTTTCGGGTAATACCCGAACCCGATCGGGTAATACCCGAACCCGATCGGGTGTCCAAACCTTAGATATATTACATCCGATCGAGTTTTACATACTTCCCGAACCCAAACCAAACCCCCCACTTCGGGTCAGGTTTGGGTTTGGGTTTCGGGTTTGGTTAATATGCCCAGGGCTAGGCCACGACGACAATCTTGTGACCCAATCTAGCGCTAGTATAAAAGTGCCCCGGACTGCCTCTTACTTTTGTAAGCTTTGTAGCCTCCTCGAAGAAATGAATGTCTACCTATACACCGCACTCAGTCCTAAGCATCGCCAAGCCAGATGCGTTACGAATACCTCCCACAGAAAGCTGGGAGATAGCTATCATGCGGCTTGCGTAGTAAAACGTCAGAAATTTTGGAAGAGGAAACCAAAACCAACAATCAGTGAAGTAATGCTCGTGGAGTGCGATGAAAAGGACGCTCAAGGGGCTCAGGAACCCAAAAAATCAAAAACTCAGGCATCTTACACCACCTGATCATCGCGTCAATAGATTCTGACGTGCACAGCGAGGGACCATGATCAATTAGACCGGCAAAAACTGCAAGATCGACATCGGGACCAACCGGAGCAAAACCAAGGCCCAGAACGGTCAGACTTGGGCAGGAATGACCGTCGGGTTCTACATCCTCAATTGAAGCAGCCTCCATGGGACGTCCCCGAGAGTCACTCCCGTATTCCTCCTCGGACGCGAGAAGATCATCAGAATCGCGATCACCCGCTAAGTCATCAACACCTCCACATTCATTCCCAACATCGATCTCTATACTATCAAAAGCAACCTTCCAGTTGGGCATCCCACTGTCGATATCAGTAGCTGAGTCGAGCTCAGAAAAGCCTCGAGTTCTCTACCATAGGCCCGCTCCATATTGGCAAGGCTCTTGCCACTTCCATGAGATAACGTATGTTGTAAGTGTGCCGAGCGAGGGCCGATATCCTCCTGCCGACCTCCTTTCTCGCTCGCAAGACCGCTCTCAAACCCAGATCCGATCACACCTCTTGATCCTGCCTGATTGCCGATCTCATAGCAAGAACGCACTCCACTTAAAACCAAAAAGCCGACCCCGTAGCTCGCCCCCACGGAATGACGAATGCCGACCTGAGACGGGAATGTGCTGCCCACGCGAGAGACGACCTCCAGGGCACCACACAGCGAACCACTTAGCTCATAACCATCTCCCACTGCAAGACGAGTGTCGACCTTGGGAACATTCGCAGACCTCACGGCAAGTCACTGTAACGCCCCCAAACTGTCTGATAACAAGATTTTCACCCAAGGTATCAATTCCCTATGCAGTTGTAGTACAAAGGGTTATCAATCCAAATGGTTGTTATGCTAGCAGATGAGATATGATCAGAACTATGCAAGTCAAGCCAAACAATAAGTGGGTTTGATCTCCTAAAATAATTAAAAGAAATTAAATAAACAAGAACCACACGACCTAAGCACTCGATGCAAGCATTTGAGTACATGATCGGGTGGAGTGATCGGATAAACAAGATGAATATGAACAGCTCGAAGGTGTACACGAAGCTGGTGATCGAGTACCAATTCGGGTATAGGGTCGAGTTATGAATAAAAACGTAAACAATCAAGATGCGAAAGCTCCTAAGGATGGGGTAATCGACTCCTAAGTGTTTGTTCCTGACCAGTATGAATATCCTACATGCCTCAAGCAAATATTTCCTAGACAATGAATCTCTAAAATCTTGTTAAAACACTCTCGTGATAGAAACAATCAACCTTGATCACTCCCCTACCCAACTCTCGTTGGAGAAACATGACCAAGCAAGCAATACAAACCGATTCATTATTGTCAATAAACTCCTTACAAATCTAATCTCTTAGGCTAAGTGAGTAAATCTCTAGCATTGATTGATTCAAGCATTTCATCTACATCTCTCGGTGGTAAAACATCCTAGATCTAATCTCAACCTCTCGGTCTATTGATAGCATTAAGAACACCAATCTAGAAGGGAATTTATAAAACATAAACAACCAACTAAGACATCCTAACCGATCAAGAACACATAATTGTCTATCCAATCCCTAGAAACTTTGTTTCACTACTCAGATTTCATTGTAGAAAACATAAAAGCATAGATAAATGAAAATTGCATTGTATTGAAAAATAAGATAGAAGTGAAGAGTATAGAGTAGAAATCTAAAAGGATAGCAAAGAAATGTAAAATAAATCCTAACAAAGTGGAAAAAGAGTTTGAGTCGCTCAAGATCTCTCTCAGAAGCTCTCGCTCTCTGTGTTTTTGTGTATGCGGCGTGCTAGGGCAAGAGGAAGAAGATGGGGGTTTATATATGGAAAACCTTTTAACCTAGCTTCCTAGTCCTGCCCGAGGGTCTGCTCGATGAGATGCACGAGGATGAGGTCAGGTTACTCCACGGATAGGTTTTCGGATTGTTCTTCCTACTCTTGGATCCTCCTCGATCGGGTTGAGGTTCGGACTGTTCTTCCTGCTNGTTCCTGACCAGTATGAATATCCTACATGCCTCAAGCAAATATTTCCTAGACAATGAATCTCTAAAATCTTGTTAAAACACTCTCGTGATAGAAACAATCAACCTTGATCACTCCCCTACCCAACTCTCGTTGGAGAAACATGACCAAGCAAGCAATACAAACCGATTCATTATTGTCAATAAACTCCTTACAAATCTAATCTCTTAGGCTAAGTGAGTAAATCTCTAGCATTGATTGATTCAAGCATTTCATCTACATCTCTCGGTGGTAAAACATCCTAGATCTAATCTCAACCTCTCGGTCTATTGATAGCATTAAGAACACCAATCTAGAAGGGAATTTATAAAACATAAACAACCAACTAAGACATCCTAACCGATCAAGAACACATAATTGTCTATCCAATCCCTAGAAACTTTGTTTCACTACTCAGATTTCATTGTAGAAAACATAAAAGCATAGATAAATGAAAATTGCATTGTATTGAAAAATAAGATAGAAGTAAAGAGTACAGAGTAGAAATCTAAAAGGATAGCAAAGAAATGTAAAATAAATCCTAACAAAGTGGAAAAAGAGTTTGAGTCGCTCAAGATCTCTCTCAGAAGCTCTCGCTCTCTGTGTTTTTGTGTATGCGGCGTGCTAGGGCAAGAGGAAGAAGATGGGGGTTTATATATGGAAAACCTTTTAACCTAGCTTCCTAGTCCTGCCCGAGGGTCTGCTCGATGAGATGCACGAGGATGAGGTCAGGTTACTCCACGGATAGGTTTTCGGATTGTTCTTCCTACTCTTGGATCCTCCTCGATCGGGTTGAGGTTCGGACTGTTCTTCCTGCTCGATAGCTCCTTCGGGTACATGCTCAGATTTGATCTTGTTTCTCCCCATTTTAGGCTCTAAAACACCTGTTTTCATCCAAAATATGCAAATGCAAGAATGCAACACCCTAAATGGTCTAAATGTGAATTCTTACAGTTAATGACCTAAAAATGCTAAGATTAGGGTATAAATTATGTAAAATATGGACAAAACAGGATGCTTAAAACATGTAAATTAGAGAGTTATCACCGTCCCAGCGGCCGGACAAACCAAAAACCAGCCTGGAGACGCCACAAAGGAGTCAACCGGCAGCTGCCTACCCGCTACGTACGCACCTTAGGCTTTGCAACCTTTGGTAAGCACGCGGCGTTGTGCTGGTCCGGACCATTTCCACTTGTATGAAAAATATATGAGAAAATGTTCTGATTTATTACTTATATATAATGTTTACAAACAACAAAATCACTTAAGAAAAACAGTTGGATCCATTCGATTAAAACAGCATGTTAAGAATCAAGGATTTGCAACAANCTAAGACATCCTAACCGATCAAGAACACATAATTGTCTATCCAATCCCTAGAAACTTTGTTTCACTACTCAGATTTCATTGTAGAAAACATAAAAGCATAGATAAATGAAAATTGCATTGTATTGAAAAATAAGATAGAAGTGAAGAGTATAGAGTAGAAATCTAAAAGGATAGCAAAGAAATGTAAAATAAATCCTAACAAAGTGGAAAAAGAGTTTGAGTCGCTCAAGATCTCTCTCAGAAGCTCTCGCTCTCTGTGTTTTTGTGTATGCGGCGTGCTAGGGCAAGAGGAAGAAGATGGGGGTTTATATATGGAAAACCTTTTAACCTAGCTTCCTAGTCCTGCCCGAGGGTCTGCTCGATGAGATGCACGAGGATGAGGTCAGGTTACTCCACGGATAGGTTTTCGGATTGTTCTTCCTACTCTTGGATCCTCCTCGATCGGGTTGAGGTTCGGACTGTTCTTCCTGCTCGATAGCTCCTTCGGGTACATGCTCAGATTTGATCTTGTTTCTCCCCATTTTAGGCTCTAAAACACCTGTTTTCATCCAAAATATGCAAATGCAAGAATGCAACACCCTAAATGGTCTAAATGTGAATTCTTACAGTTAATGACCTAAAAATGCTAAGATTAGGGTATAAATTATGTAAAATATGGACAAAACAGGATGCTTAAAACATGTAAATTAGAGAGTTATCACCGTCCCAGCGGCCGGACAAACCAAAAACCAGCCTGGAGACGCCACAAAGGAGTCAACCGGCAGCTGCCTACCCGCTACGTACGCACCTTAGGCTTTGCAACCTTTGGTAAGCACGCGGCGTTGTGCTGGTCCGGACCATTTCCACTTGTATGAAAAATATATGAGAAAATGTTCTGATTTATTACTTATATATAATGTTTACAAACAACAAAATCACTTAAGAAAAACAGTTGGATCCATTCGATTAAAACAGCATGTTAAGAATCAAGGATTTGCAACAAAACACGAAAACATCCTATTCGGTTTCTTAAGTCCAACTCTACCCACTTAATTTCCCTGCAAGAAAAACAATTGTGGAGAAGGGTGAGTAATCTAACATGCTATCTCAACTCTAACATGCTATCTTAACCCATCCAACTACCCCAATCAACCAACAATCAATCAACCAAACAATCAAAGCATGCAAAGCGGAAGCATAACAAGCAAGCAAACAAACAATCAAACACACACACAATCAAACCTAGAAAGAAAATAAGGACACTTGACTTCTCTAGACTCGACTCTAACTTGGCCTCCACGCCACATCACCCGCAATCACTGCCAGGTGAAATATGCTAGCGGTGCATCAAGATAACTTGACCACCCTAGACTTCACATATTCAGGCCTCCACGCCATGACTCCCACGCCAAACTCATCCTAGGGATCACAATCAATCCAGGGAACCACCAACTCATCCTAGCGAACAACGACACATCCTAGGGCCCTTTGATCCTTTGTCCCATCCCTAACTTACACTCCGCGTTGATACCAGCGTTGATACCACAAAGGCAATCAACCGGACAACCAAANAATTCTTACAGTTAATGACCTAAAAATGCTAAGATTAGGGTATAAATTATGTAAAATATGGACAAAACAGGATGCTTAAAACATGTAAATTAGAGAGTTATCACCGTCCCAGCGGCCGGACAAACCAAAAACCAGCCTGGAGACGCCACAAAGGAGTCAACCGGCAGCTGCCTACCCGCTACGTACGCACCTTAGGCTTTGCAACCTTTGGTAAGCACGCGGCGTTGTGCTGGTCCGGACCATTTCCACTTGTATGAAAAATATATGAGAAAATGTTCTGATTTATTACTTATATATAATGTTTACAAACAACAAAATCACTTAAGAAAAACAGTTGGATCCATTCGATTAAAACAGCATGTTAAGAATCAAGGATTTGCAACAAAACACGAAAACATCCTATTCGGTTTCTTAAGTCCAACTCTACCCACTTAATTTCCCTGCAAGAAAAACAATTGTGGAGAAGGGTGAGTAATCTAACATGCTATCTCAACTCTAACATGCTATCTTAACCCATCCAACTACCCCAATCAACCAACAATCAATCAACCAAACAATCAAAGCATGCAAAGCGGAAGCATAACAAGCAAGCAAACAAACAATCAAACACACACACAATCAAACCTAGAAAGAAAATAAGGACACTTGACTTCTCTAGACTCGACTCTAACTTGGCCTCCACGCCACATCACCCGCAATCACTGCCAGGTGAAATATGCTAGCGGTGCATCAAGATAACTTGACCACCCTAGACTTCACATATTCAGGCCTCCACGCCATGACTCCCACGCCAAACTCATCCTAGGGATCACAATCAATCCAGGGAACCACCAACTCATCCTAGCGAACAACGACACATCCTAGGGCCCTTTGATCCTTTGTCCCATCCCTAACTTACACTCCGCGTTGATACCAGCGTTGATACCACAAAGGCAATCAACCGGACAACCAAATCCTCCACGTTGTTACCCCCAAGTAAACAACCAGGCACTCAAAGCGGCATCGTCATGCGGTTCGGGCTAGTAGCTAATTTTCCAGCCATGAGATCCCTCTGGATTAGCTCACCGGACATTCACATCACATGTTGGGAACAGATATCGACTTCTAGCTACGAACCGAGACATTTAACTCAAGTACTAGCTAGGACATGTACTTAACTCTAAGTCTATCGACACAAAGAATTAAGCACAAACAAAAACACACAAAGCAAGCAAGAAAACAAGCAAGCAAGCAAACAATCAAGCACATCACACGCAATCACACAAAACTTAAGAAGCAAGGAAACAATCATGCAACTTAAGGAACTACTCATGCATGCACTCCTAAGTATGCACCCCAATTTTAATCCCCCATGGATAAATTCTTTACCAATTAGTTAAATTATGCATGAGACAATTCTTCCCAATTTCACATATGCATGCGGCTCTTTCCTTCCTGGAGATTCTCGCATGACTTACGAAAATATTTCACCAATGAACAGATCTTCTATCGAGTTCATGGGAATATTTTTCTCAAGTTTTGGAAGCACATGCGGCTCTTTCCTTCCTGGAGATTCTCGTTTGGTCTCACCAAAACTGTCCATCCCGTAGACTGTTCTCACATCAAATTCATGAGGTACATCTCTCAATTTTGGGGCCCTCATGCGGCTCTTTCCTTCCTGGAGATTCTCGCATGGCCTCACCAAAATCCACCCCTCTCATGAATTGATTTCCCATCCAGTCTACGAGGGATTAACCTCCTCAACCATTCATGCAAAATTAAATAATTAAATTTTTAATATGCATGACACTCCCATGACCCCAAATTTAAGTAAGAAAAATTCTTACTAATTTTTCCATCTATCCTCTTGATCGAGAAAAACCCCAAATCAAACATGCAAGGCATTTCACACTTGCAGTTGATTTTTAAAAATTATTTCCCACCGATTAAAAATTTTCAAACCCCCAAAATCAAGCATGCAAGACATTTCACACTTGCAGCTGATTTTCAAAAAAGCAATTCTTCCCCAAGAATGCATAAAACCCTTAAAATTAAGGATGAATTAAGGATGCAAGGCATTTCACACTTGCAGCTAATTTTTAAACTTGCAATTCTTCTCCAAGAATGCATAAAACCCCTAGATCTCCTCTTGTCTACAAGATCTATATGCAACAAGGAACAAATGCAACAAACAAGGGCCGATGCAAGAGCTAGAGAGCTAATGCACCTCCCACAAGCAAGATCCACAACTCAACTCACAACATCCACAACCACTGAAACAACCCGACCCATTTTTTTATATAATAAATACAATATAATTAAGCATCCCATACTACGTAATTCAACCAACCCAAACCACAACTCATCATTAAACAGCAATAACCATTAAGCATAGCGGAAACATATCAATAGTACAAAACCAATATATCATCAATACAATAACATTCCTAACCATTCTATCCAGCAACCTAGCATAACTCTAACCAAGGTTCCAACATAAACAATATATCCAACAACACACAAACAAGACCCTAGATCATCCTCTACCTCATCGCCATGATTCCACGTCACATACCTGCACACCACAAACAACAATTGAGATACGTGAAGTATTATCACAAATACTTAGTGAGGCAATCCTCCCATCTACTGGGCTATACACACAAGCAACTGAGATTCCAATATTTAACAAACACAACAAACCAGGAAACCAAAACAACAAACAAGTTGGTGTCGACCGACACCAAAGTGGTGTTGATCAACACTGACCCCTACTTGGTGTCGATCGACACCGACCCCGCAGACACGTTCTGCTCGAAGCCGATCAACGAATCTCCGTTTCCAATCATCTCCATTCCGTTCCAAACTCACCCAAAAGTTTTAGGAATCTATGAGGACCATAACACAACCACCACAAGCAAGAACAACACCACAAACAACATAGAACAAGCAAAACATACGAGATCTCAGGCTTAGATCAGCCATGGTCATACACTCACCTCTTTTACAGAAAGTTCTGACCCAACAATGACGAATCCAGCACCCTAGGAAGCTCCTCCTTCTTCTCTAGCACAAGATTCATCCTCCACAGGAATAGATCTCACCCCACAACCCTAGAATCTCCCAGAAACCTCTCAAGAACACCCTCCAATGTTTTTCTCCTCTTTCTCTCTTATTTTTTCCTCTCAACGGCGACACCACAAGTTTTCCCTAAACCGTTAAGTCGACCTCCTCTTTAAATATGCCGGTTCAGGCTTCAATTGAACCAAACCAACCCAAAATCGACAATCCAAAACAAATTGGTCGAAACAAAATTGATGGTGTCGATCGCCACTCCTCTCGGTGTCGATCGACACTCCTTCCCCAAATCTCCAATTTGGTTCGCGGATGTTACAACCACAACTCACCTTAGCTTGAGATCTTGGCCGATTAAGCTTCACCACACCACGCGGATCTGACATCACCTCCCCTTGATCTTTAGCTTCTCCCACCGGCGAGATCTCCTCTTCTTCTTCCCCTTTGTTCAAAAATATCTTGATTTTCTTCATAAAAGTTTGAGAGAAAATTTTGGCAAGGTTTTGGTGTTTGAGAGAGATTTTGGTCGCAAATGAAGAGCCAAGGGGCTATTTATAATCCCTTGGTCAAGTTTTTGGGCAACGCATGTGGCGATTTTCTTTTGACAAGTGGCAGAATTTTTGCATGCAAAACACTCACTCTCTCCCCACACGCGCGTGCATCCCAAACGCTGGCGGAGGAGAGCTGAGATCTCGACATGTGGCTCTGGCATCCCATGGAGAGACTCTTCCGCTTTCTCGTCCTTCCACGTCTCTCTTGCATCCCAAGTGCTCACGGTACTTACGTCCACGTTTTTATTTTTTTGTCCGTCTCTGGTCCTCTCATACCTCACGTACGGTACGTCCATGGTCCCGCGGTACTTCGACCGTTCGGCCGGAACGTGACCATTCTGTTCCCAATGGCCCGTTTCTCGTCCTTCTTACTATTTTTCCACGACCATTACTTTCTTTACCCTTCCTTTGATCCTTTCACCAACGTCTTCGACCATCCATCGTCCCATTCTCCAGATGTCTTGACGGTTCTCGTCCGTGTTCGGTCTTGGACCGTATCGTGACTTGATAACTTCTTTCACAAGTTACTTGGGTCGTTTCTAGAGATTTTCTTTTCTCTTCCTTCCCGAGGTATCTCCACGTCCTTCGAACATGTCTTCCTTGTCGGTCCATACTTCTTGATACGGTCATTACGGTCACCCCGTCACTTCGACAACCACCGACCTCGCTTTCAAATCTCTGCTCATCTCGGTCAAACTCAAAGCGAGCGCCGCCCAAGACGAGATCGGCGCCAACCTCACAATAGTCATCCAGGCCGACGTCACGCGGTCTCACCCCATTTTGACCTCTCTCAGAGCCAACGCTAACATCGAGATAAGCATCAATCTCACATGGATGAGCTTCAAGAGCGCCGACGTCGAGTCTGGTGCCCTCACGATAATTGGGATCAACAACAAGCGGTCGGATGTTCAGATCTATTTCCACCATCGATGACCAACGTAATGCATCGATCGATCATTCCGATCTCAAACGGCGACCTCCAGCTGTGATCTTGGATGGGGTGAATTAGGGTTTTGGGGGACGCAGCCAAGCCAAGGAAGAGAGAATGGAGAGAAAAAGACAAGCATAAAAGTAAAAAAGAGCTAAAGAGAGAAATTACATTTTTATGGAGGGGAAGCAAGCGAAGGAAAATAGTAGAAGGAGGAGACATAAATAAGTAATTAAAATGGAAATTCAACTGTCAAAATCTGTCACCTCGATCTGCGACAAGCTCTTTTCCGGAAATCCTTTGAATATCGCGCCCAAGGTGAAGACCGCTGGATATTCCTAGTGACCCTCGAGAGTCGAGCCCGGCATTCCCAGAAGAATCATTGTACCAATTTTGTTCCCTCAAAACAAGAGCCCGACGCTCCGCAAAGAGCACTGTTCCAGATTCGTCCCCCGAGGAGATTTGGTCGTCAAGCGCCAAGCAGGCATAGTAGCAAGACAATTCGAGCATGCCCGCTGATCGCAGAAGAACTGCCGTTCTCCGGACTAAGGGGGGGGCTATTATTGGATATGGGCTGCGCCCAATATGCCACTCGGCCCAAGAAGACTTGCTAAACCTGTTAAGTTGTGATTTCGGCCCGATAAATTTGGGAGAAAGTCCACTAAAATCCGCAGAGGGTAATTCGCGCTAGAAACCCTAGGGAACCCTAGGTCAACAGTCACCTATAAAAGCAGATAGCATTTATTGGAATCACCATCCTGATCTCCAGACCTTACCCAGAGAGCAATACTTTGCATCAATTACTGATTTATTGCCTTTTGTGTAATTCGTTTCCACTTATGAGCTCGTCATTGTTCAGTTTGTTAGTTTTCCTGTAAACTGACGAACTTAATGTTGACTCTTTGTAAGTGACGACCTCAAATTCTCGTTAATAAAGGACTAGCTCTATTCTTACCCCAAAATCTTGTTTACTAAATATTGTGCAAATCCCGGTATAAACAAGGATGAAATCAGAAGTAATTGTCAACATTTCCTCAAAGATTATCTTTGATCGTTACAAGTTATAGGATTGGTGTATGCATATTTTATGAGCGAGGACGTATGATTAAACCAGAAGCCGTAGTGATAACAATTTTATGTGTTGTTTGTTACTCTCTCTACGAAAATTTAGATATAATTACTTGTAGAAACCTATAATAGGAAAAAAAAAAAATATCACATGAATCGATAATAGTAATTCAGAATCGATTACAAGACTAAATTGGAGAATGGATTGTTGTAACTTGTAAATTAAACTATCACTAGATTTTAACCCGCGATACACTGCGGAACTATTATTTTTATTATAATTTATATTTTATATTGTATCTATTTGTTAAATATTGGATGTTTTGTAAATACAGGAATAACTAAATTTTTCGGTTGTTGTGCGGCTAAATATTTATATTATTTTTTAACCCGCAATACACTTCATCACCATTTGTTTGTTATATTTAGTTTGCTTTGTTTAGTGTTTGAGATTCTATTTTGATTTTTAATTATCATAACAAAAAATAAGCGATCAAAATACATAATCAGTAGTTTATACGCTGTGATTAAGTCACATTTTTCCTAATGATTTAATTATTTTACGCAATCTTAGTTAAATCAACTTGATTTTATGTCAAATATTCTAATATTAGTAGTGTTGATAAATAATTAAATGAGGATTTAACTCGTGTTAATACAAATTTAATAATATTTTATTAATTCCAACATGTCCTCTTTATAACCCATCTACTATATAACCACATTATATAGTATTTTAGACTTTTTTAATTTTACATATTCGTAATAGTTAAAATTTTTATTAAGTTTATATATGTTAATTATAATATTTAAATAAATGTCAATCGAAGTTTTTCTTACGTTAATAATCAAAACTCACAGGTTTAAAACTCACAGGTTTTGAAAAACAAAATAGGAATCAAATTGTTGTTTTCATTGTTTGCGAAGGATTCAGATATAGAACATCTCAAAAAACAACAAATGTATAGTTAAATCTATAAGAGCTTTTATTTCCATATTGATTGCTGTTATTTTTTAGTTGGAATGAAATGTAAACTATTTAAGAAACAAAATCTGGAGTGATGTTAGTTTTGGAAAATTTTTAGGGATTAATGTTGTAAATAACTTTTTAAATAAACAAAATTTAAAGTGCATAACAAAATGTACTTAAAAAATGTTAATATAGATGAGAAGAATTCTACTGCCTTCCAAAACGAAGCATGGGGGAGAATTAAATAGTTTGGTTGGAAAATGGAATGTTGTATGATTTATTTTAAATTAAAAATACTATCATCTTCTTGACCCTTTACATTTTATAATCACCGAACCTCAAGAGTCAAGACCTTTGTAGTCCAGTCTCCAGTGATCATCATCTATTTACAAATTGTCCAGTTATGCGCTTATCAAATTCAAACCCAAATGTTTCACTATTTATTATAGTTCAATCTTTTTGACAAGAGTATACTTATTAATCATGGTTTTTATTTTTTCGGTACTAAAAAGTGATATAATAATGGAAAAAGAATGACAGCTGGTAACTGTGGAAAGACACATGTGAAAGTCAAATCAAATAATAGTGTGGGTGTGTAAGAAGGAAGGTATGGCTTCCTCATCTATGCCTCTTTTGTTTTGTTTTTCTTTCAAAATTAAGAACAAAGTCGAAATTGGTTTTTTTTTTTTTTCATCAAATTACTATAGAGTTTTAAGAATCCTTTTACTAGCTAACCAGTTGAGCCGCTAATCGAATGACAGGAATGGGATGATCCGAGTAAGATACAAGAACATTACATATATACTCCAACTTGACCAGATCCAAATCTAATGGATGATGTAAGTAAGATATACATAACCCAAAATCAAAGGTTGGTAATTTCGACAAGGTTTAAAATTTTTAATCACTCCTAAGCTCATCGAATGAGTTTATTCGTAAGAATGATGGGACTCTCAAAAGACAAACATCATAAAAGCCGTCACGTTCCCACAATAAATTTCATGCAGACGAAGCCAGCCTAGTTTTAGAATGGCCCTCATTCTTATCGATAACCAGCTCTTGAACCGTCCCGGGTCTGATGATGCATCAGTTCTGTCTGGTCCAAAGACTCAAAATGAT
>NC_025693.1:23412169-23429062 GCF_000633955.1 Camelina sativa
TTTTTTTTTTTTTTCATCAAATTACTATAGAGTTTTAAGAATCCTTTTACTAGCTAACCAGTTGAGCCGCTAATCGAATGACAGGAATGGGATGATCCGAGTAAGATACAAGAACATTACATATATACTCCAACTTGACCAGATCCAAATCTAATGGATGATGTAAGTAAGATATACATAACCCAAAATCAAAGGTTGGTAATTTCGACAAGGTTTAAAATTTTTAATCACTCCTAAGCTCATCGAATGAGTTTATTCGTAAGAATGATGGGACTCTCAAAAGACAAACATCATAAAAGCCGTCACGTTCCCACAATAAATTTCATGCAGACGAAGCCAGCCTAGTTTTAGAATGGCCCTCATTCTTATCGATAACCAGCTCTTGAACCGTCCCGGGTCTGATGATGCATCAGTTCTGTCTGGTCCAAAGACTCAAAATGATGTTTAGTTATAGAGTTCTTGATGATGAGATGTTTACTTTGTCTGGCTCAAAGATTCACCGAGTTTGTTTCAAATTAGAATCATTTATAAAACACTAGAAAATTATTTATAAAGTAAGAAAACTTAAAGAGGATTAATTTAAAACAAAAAAAAAATGACCACACAATGTGAATCATAGTTGTTTGTACACTAGTGTTACATTGTTGATGTGTCACCACCCCAACTTAATTTCGTACACTGCATATTGTTAACAAAATAAAATCTGAACTGATCATTTGAAAAGAAAAAAGAAAAAATCTGATATCCAAGCCGACACAACCCAAAAAGTCTTATTATATTTGAGCTAAAACCAGCTCAAACATTCTTTTGTTCTTCATTAAACAAGTTTAATTAATTTTTAGATTCGGTCCTAGTTGACACATTGGGATAAAGAAAGAAAAAAGAACATACCATAGGCTCATCTGCATAAGTGATGTGTAAGAAAGAATGATTGCTCTACTCATACTNCCTAGTTTTAGAATGGCCCTCATTCTTATCGATAACCAGCTCTTGAACCGTCCCGGGTCTGATGATACATCAGTTCTGTCTGGTCCAAAGACTCAAAATGATGTTTAGTTATAAAGTTCTTGATGATGAGATGTTTACTTTGTCTGGCTCAAAGATTCACCGAGTATGTTTCAAATTAGAATCATTATAAAACACTAGAAAATTATTTATAAAGTAAGAAAACTTAAAGAGGATTAATTTAAACAAAAAATGACCACACAATGTGAATCATAGTTGTTTGTACACTAGTGTTACATTGTTGATGTGTCACCACCCCAACTTAATTACGTACACTGCATATTGTTAACAAAATGAAATCTGAATTGATCATTTCAAAAGAAAAATGAAAAAAAAAACTGATATCCAAGCCGACACAACCCAAAAAGTCTTATTATATTTAAGCTAAAACCAGCTCATACATTCTTTTGTTCTTCATTAAACAAGTTTAATTAATTTTTAGATTCGGTCCTAGTTGACACATTGAGATAAAGAAAGAAAAAAGAACATACCATAGGCTCATCTGCATAAGTGATGTGTAAGAAAGAATGATTGCTCTTCTCATACTAAGCTATTTTTGGGGGGATGAATCTGAATCCTAATGAATAGTTGCTCTGCTCTGTTCTGCTCCCCAATCATATTGGCCCCTGCAAAATCTGACAGTTCTTTATCAGAGTCTACACTTGCAGTCCATGCACTATAACCTTAACTAATTCCTAGTTAGAGCAACAAAATAATAAAAAAACAGACCTATGTAGATAGATTGTTATCACATATCCATTCATAGAACCATTAAATAAGATTAATACGATTATATCTTATTACATGAATTCTGGATTTGTATAGATAATATAGGCTAATTCAAGAAGTCACTGCAACTAGAGTCTTGTATCTTCAAGAAATCACAGTAAATTTTAGAATCATTCAAGCCATGAATCATAACTCGAGAGATCACACTTTATTCAAGAAGATTTAAAACCCATCACTCTTATCTTTCTTATGTTGGGTCTTACAAGCCTTAGTCCCCATGCAAATCAGTTGCAAGTGAGAAGAGAAGAAAAAAAAAACATTTCTTAATAGCAAATGTAATAATGCAATGCATGTTCGTACAGTTTCAGTTTGATGAAGGAAAATAACGGAACCGCACGAGTGAAACAAAATGGCAAACAATTATCATGCATGATTTAAAACCCCTCGTGATGTATCTTATCATTATTTGAAAGAAAAAAAAAAATCTTGCCCATAACTTATTCAAAAACATTACATTTAATATCACCATGGACCTAAGATTTATTTTCTATCTAAGCTATGTGAATCAATCATCTATATATACACATGTCCTTCACCACTGTACTTTTCATCACAAAACCATCTCTGTCTATATTAATCATCCTTTTTTTTTTGGTAATTTGAAACCTCTCCTTCTATACACAAAATGAAGAACAAGTTCATAAGATCCTGCGAAAACAAACTCAAAACCATGAAGAGTAAATCCATAGTCATACCTTGTTGTACATCTTCATGCGAGAGTTGCTGCGACAAGGTTTTGTGGAGATTTAAGAAAGAAAATGAAGCAATACCAAAAGATGTTCCAAGAGGACATTTGGTAGTGTATGTTGGTGATGATTACAAGAGGTTTGTGATAAAGATGAGTTTGCTTACACATCCAATCTTTAAAGCATTGCTTGATCAAGCTCAAGATGCTTATAACTCATCAAGACTATGGATTCCATGTGATGAGAACACTTTCCTCGACGTTGTTCGTTGCAGTGGCACTCCGCAGCATAAGAGAAACTGCATTGGCATGTAAGGTAAGAAGGGGATCGGAGGACTCAAAAGACATATTTATTTGATTTTGATTCATCATCTCCAGAAAGAATTAATGTTAGATAATGATGTAAACTAATTAAGTAAGAGTTTTCGTAATATAAGTATCACCATCGTTCGTATTATAAACAAGTGTTCACTAAACATGTAGCATTTTCAAACTTCTGACAAAGATCCAGAGATAAATATATAACATAACCTGATCACGCCTCTGTTCTGTGTCATAGAAAAAGAAGACTTGAACTCTTGTCTGATGCAGATATTGTCAGAGAAAACAAAACAAGTTTCTGTTTCTAGCAATTGCTTCTGTATTATTCTACTATCATTCAAATGAAAAAATTCAAGAAGTAAGATTTTTGTTACTTATCAATGAGAGATTAAAGATATAATATGTTATGTTATTGTTTGCACGAGAGGCTCCAAGAAATGGCTATGAGATGCAATAGCATAGACATTAATTTAGTATCTAAAAGGAGAAACTCACATGAAAGGATTCATAATGCTTAGACAAAAACAGCTAGAAACAAGTACATTTGAAGCCAGACACCAATAAATCACAAGTCTACTTGATCACTCTCTTTTGTCAACTGTGTCCGAATCCTCAAATGGCAACATAAAAGTAACATGTTAACTAGTTTTACAAGTAATCTTTATATCATACAGAGTGACACCATTCATTCACATTACAATCAAAAACTCAATCCAAACTTAAAACAGTAAAAAGAACAACAAAATTTAAATCGAAACAGAAGAATTGAAAACAGAACAGAACAGAGGAATGCTCTCTTAGCAAATTGGAATCGGAGCTCCGTTCCATTCCTTGAGACAATCCATCAACGGATCAATCATTTTACCTTCACACATTGCAGTGAAAACCTTATCAAACTCCTCTCCCGGAGACACAACCTTTTCTCCGGTCAACAACTTCGTACCGAGCTCTTCCCTCACAAACTTATACAAGGGATACGACCTACACTCCGTAATCCGGTTCGGAATCGCTGCAGTTCCGTTACCGTAAGCCGCTCTAGTCGCTTCCACTTCCTTAGGAAGCACAGCCTTAAGCTCCTCTTCAAAAGCTCCAATCTTTTGAAAGATCGAAGTCCCTGCATTCTTCTCTGTCTCACCGTTAGATAAAGCGTGATCAACAATGACTTGTCTTAGCTTCTGCATCAACGGGTACGTTGCGCTACACGGATCATCGACGTATGTGAACACCTGTTCACGATCAACAACCTTAAGCAAGTCTTTCTCACAGAACCTCGATGGATGAAGCTCACCGTTAACTCCAGTGGTTAACACTTTCTTAGCCACTTGAGAAACCGTGTTCTTCACAGTTTGTCTCAAATTCTCTTCCAAATGTCTCAAATCCACAGCTTGACATATCCCAACAAGGAACGTTGTTGACATAAGCTTAAGAATGTCAACAGCTTCAGAGGTCTTACGTGAAGAGATCAATCCAAGAGAGTTCACATCTTGGTTATGTTGTTCAGCTGATTGAACATGGCTTGTAACTGGATTAGCCAAGTACTGAAGCTCAGAACAGTAAGAAGCCATAGCAATCTCAGCTCCTTTAAAACCATAATCCAAACTTGGATTACTCGAAGCTGTTAGATTCGAAGGAAGTCCATTGTTGTAGAAATCATTAACAAGCTCAGAGAATTGAGCAAACATAAGCTTCCCAATCGCAGCAATAGCCAATCTCGTGTTATCCATAGATACTCCGATCGGTGTTCCTTGGAAGTTACCACCGTGAATCGCCTTGCTTCTCGAAACATCGATCAACGGATTATCGTTGACTGAGTTGATCTCACGCTCGATTGACTTCGTCGCGTAACGGATCACTTCGATTTGAGGACCTAACCATTGAGGAGATGTACGAAGAGCGTAACGATCTTGTTTAGGTTTTTGTAACGGATCCATCTCGTGAAGCTTTTGAGCTAATTTCATGTACGAGCTTCCGTCGAGGATGTGTTCCATTATCGCCGCCGCTTCGATTTGTCCAGGGTGATGCTTCAAACGGTGAGTGAGATGATCGGTGAACTCAGGCTTCCCGCTCATCACCTCCGCGAATATCGCCGATAAAACCTCAGCTAACACCGCTTGAACATTCGCTTCGAATAGAACCATCGACGCCATGCCGGATCCAACCGCCGTGCCGTTAACGAGAGCTAACCCTTCCTTAGGCTGTAGATCGAAGAATCCGGTACTGATTCCGGCTTTCTCGAAAGCTTCTTTCGCGGTTAATGACTCGCCGTCAGGACCGGTGGCTTTGGAGTTGGGACGTCCGGTGAGAAGTCCGGCGATGTAGGAGAGAGGAACGAGATCGCCGGAGGCTGTTATGGTTCCACGGAGAGGAAGCGAAGGAGAGATGTTGTGATTGAGGAGACTCGTAATCGCTTCGAGGATCTCGAATCGGATTCCTGAGTATCCTTGGAGTAGAGTGTTGACTCTTACGAGCATGGCCGCTCTTGTGGCGGATTCCGGCAGCGTGTGACTTGTCTCCTTCGTGTTTCCGAATATTCCGGCGTTCAAAAATCTGAAAAAAAAAAAAATTAAAAAAAAAAATAAAACCCGACCCGATCTGAATCAACCCGACCCGAGTAACCGACCCAGCGTGTTTCCCATGCACTCGTGAGTTTATTCAGAGACAAATTATACAAGAACAAAATTAATCTCTGCCAATTATCCACTTATGCTACTAATTTAATATATTTTTTTCTTATCACAAATCCCAAAAATAATTTGAAAAAAAAAATAAAATAAAATCTCAAATTAATATAGTTACTCATAATGTAATGATTATGAATTTAATTAAACTTACCTAATGAGTTCAGTTTGTAGGGCGGTGCCGTTTTTGGTTCTCCGGTGAGAAGTAGCACCAAAGCCAGTGGTGACACCGTAACTGTCAGTACCTTTGTTCATACTCTCCATAACCCAATCGCTGCTAGCTTTCACACCGGCTCTTGAAGACTCAGCTAGCTCAACCTTGACGTTACCGCCTACGGTGGAGATGGCAGCAACTTGTCCGATCGTTAGTGTTTCTCCTCCAAGATTCACAACTGGTCTACGGTACTCTTCAACCATCTTCTTGACTTCTTCAAGATGGCTTCCTTTCATTTGTTCAGCGGCTAAACCCCAATTCAACGGATCCGATACCGTCTTTGTCATCACGGCTGGTTTGGCTGTCTTGTCTCCTCCGTTGCACAACATTGCTTCGATCTGATCCATTTGGTTTTCAAAAGCTGTGTGTTTAGTGAATGGGAGGATTATTCAGATCTCTTGAGTTTGTTTGTTTGGGAGATAGAGAGAGAGAGAGGATTTGAATTGTTGTTGGTGGGGTTTTGGTTATTCTGAGGAAGAAGAGAAGAGAGAAGAGTGGTTTAAATAACAAGGACAATGTTAGTGTTGTTGTTAGGTAAGCAGAAGAGAGGCGAACACAAGAGTTGATTTTCGTATTAAAAATAATAATAATAAGAGAGGGGTGGGTGAGAGATTAATGATGACCGTTGGATGAAGATTATAGATCTAATGGTGGAGAATGGAGAACGTGAATTTGGTTTGAGTCGCAAAAAGTGTTTTTTTTTTGTTTAATTAACGCGGTTGGTTTACGTTGCTGTGTTCGATCAATAACAACCTCAATCCTCAAGGGTCGAAAAAGGTGGTCGTGGCTGGTGGCTGAGGAAAATAGCGTTTTGCGGTTGGTGAGACTTTTTGGGAGACAAAAAAAAATGTATTTACGAGTGGGGGATTACGGTTTTGGAGATGAAATTGGGAGTAGTTGTGGAAATTTTTTTTTGGCGGGAAAAGTTTTTATAAGATTTTTAAAAGGGTTTTAAAAGGTTTTTAAACACCTTGTAAATGCGTTTAAAAAGTTTTTAAAAGCGTTTACAAGGTGTTTAAAAACCTTTTAAAAGCATTTACAAGCTTTTTAAAAGCATTTACAAGCTTTTTAAAAGCATTTACAAGGTTTTTAAAAGCGTTTACAATGTGCTTAAAAACCTTGTAAACACTTTTAAAAGTTTTTTAAAAGCGTTTACAATGTTTTTAAAAGGTATAAATTTCAATATTTTTGGCGGGAAAAATTTTCGATTTTGGCGGGAAATTTTTTTTTTTGGCGGGAAAAAATAATTTTTTCGGGAAAAATTTTCGATTTTGGCGGGAAAAAAAAATTTTGGCGGGAAATTTTTTTGGCGGGAAAATATTTTTGATTTTGATGACTGTACATTCTTGCTATCACTCAAAAAGGGTAATTTAGTCATTTTGTATATAAAGAGGGGTAGTTTTAAAAATGGTCAACATGAAGGGCTATTTTTAAAAAGGGGTATGGAAAAAGGAGCATTTTTTATATATTTTTTTAAAATTTCTGTCTCATTTCTTTCTCTTTTGATCTTTATTTTTTTATCTCACTTTAATTACGTTGTTTTAAATGTAATTTGTAGACAGAGATTGTTTGTATATTTAATCTTTTTTTTACTTTTCACATAAAAGAAAATTATGAGTCCAATCTAAATCAAAGACAATAATTGAATTGGTGTTCATTGCCAAATTAATAATTTTTAAGTCCAGACTAAATTAAAGTAAATAATATTAGAATTAATAAATTTATTTAACTAAATTTTCAATATGAAATAAATGATTTATCTATATATTTAAAGGTAAATGATTTAACAAAATATTGCATTTTTAATTATTTTTACATCTATAATTATTATAGATACACAAAATTTTACATACACAAAGTGGGTGTTTTGTTCATGATCCAAATTATTATATCCATAAAGTTGTCCAATTGTTAAAATTTTCATAAAATAGATAAGACTGTTTTGAATGTACGAAACAATTGTCAATAAAATTGACTATTAAACTATTTGGATTCAGTATCTACTTTTTAGGAGTTAGAGTGTATTGTTTTGGTTTTCTGATTATTGTTTAGGGTTTATTGTTTATTATCTATTGTAGAGGGTTTATATTGATTATTTTGTTATTTAGGTCTAATTGTCTAGTTTAAGGTACAATGACAACATCAAAGCCATACGACCATGATCAATGTGGGATACTATTACAGTTTGTAGATACAAGTTACATATGTGAATAGCTATTAATTACTATACTAGATTTTAACCCGCCGTACACCGCGGACATATAATTTTTATTATAATTTATATTTTATATTATATCAGTTTGTTAAATATTGGATGTTTTCTAAATTGAGGAATAACTAAATTTTTCGGTTGTTGTGCGGCTAAATATTTTTTTTTTTTTTAGCCCACAATTGTTTGTTATATTTAGTTTGTTTTGTTTAGTGCTTGAGATTCTATTATAACAAAAAAATAAGGGATCTAAATACATAATCAGTCATTTATACATTGTGATTAAGTCACATTTTTCCTAATGATTTAATTATTTTATACAATCTTAGTTAAATCAACTTGATTTTATGTCAAATATTAGTATTGTTGATAAATAATTAAATGAGGATTTAACCCGTGTTAACACAAATTTAATAATATTTTATTAATTCCAATATGTCTTCGTTATAACTCATCTACTATATAACCACATTATATAATATTTTAGACTTTTTTAATTTTATATATTCGTAATAATTAAAATTTTATAAAATTTATATATGTTAATTATAATATTTAAATAAATGTCAGTCGAAGTTTTTCTTACGTTAAGAATCAAAGCTCACAGGTTTTGGAAAACAAAATGGGAATCAAATTGTTGTTTTTTTTGCTTGTGAAAGATTCAGATATAGAATATCTTCAAAACACAACAGAATGTGTGGCTATATATGATAGTTTATATTTCCATATTGATTACTGTTATTTTTTAGTTGGAATGAAATGTAAAATATTTAGGAAACAAAATCTGGAGTAATGTTTGTTTTGGAAAAATTTTAGGAGTTAATGTTATAAATAACATTTTTTCAGTATTAACACTAAACCAAACATTTGACTTGCAAAAAAATATTTTAAGTAGTTTGTTAATGATATCACTAGCTAGATCGGCACAAGGTGGAACACTTGACTCCGGTTAAATTAATAATGACTGTATATACGTTTGCAAGTATGATTATTTTTTGTCAAGTATTGTGAGTTAAGTAAGTGTAGTTATTTGGATTTTGAAAAAACGTGCATGTCTTACTTAAACAAAGAAGAAAAATTGTGTTTGGGTATGTAGCGGGATAAGTTTATGTATTAATAAAAATTAAAAATTATATCATTAATAGAATTTGATCTCTATATAACTTTTTGAATGTGTGAATGTGCTCAGTATTACCTGGAGAAGAATCTTGATGCTAGAGCAAATGAGCTGGAGAGAGAAGCAGAGCTAGAAGAGAAAGCTCCAAAAGTGAAGACAAAGTCAAAGATGTCAAAAGCTGAGAAAGAAGCGAGGAAGAAGCAGAAGATGCAAGCGTTTCAATAGGCAAAACAGAAGTCAAAAGCTAGCAAGAACTCCAAGAGATGGAACTGAATGAAGTCAGATTTATGAAAAAAGGCTTCTTCTTACAGTTTCACAAGATCTTTTTATTGTGGGAATGTATATAGAATGATACTTTTAGAAATGTAGAGAGTACTAATGTTTCTAAAACACTTAAGCCCCATTGGGTAAAAATATGAAACTTTATTGTCTCAAAATTGTTCTTGAGGTTGATCAGTTTAAACCGAATTGTATATTTCGATTGAACCAAGTAAACCGTTTGGTGATAATATTGGAAACCGATTTACTATCCTTAAAACCAACCACAATTAAAAGATTTTGTTTGAAATATAAAATAATATTTGAAATTAAAATTACGATTTTCTTGTCATCTTTGTTTGACTTATTCAGTTTACTTGCTTTAAATAATCATAAAATTAGTGTAACTATATTTTTTTTGCATTTTTCGTTATTTAGATTTTGAGAAACGTGCATGTCTTACTTAAGCAAGGAAGAAAAATTGTGTTTGGGTATATAATGTGATGAGTTTGTGTATTAATAAAAATTGAAAATTATATCATTAATTGTTAGTAAATCATTAGTTCATTATTTTGTTAACACCATCGACATTAGAATATTAGGCATATCTAATTGAGTTTATTAAATTACGATTATGTAAAATAAACAAGCATTACTACGTTATACCACGGGTTATATTCTGAATTTAACAATTAAACTGGGAAACCTAAATTTTTAAACCGATAAACCTGAATAATATATAAATATAAGGGATATACATTTAAAATTTATAAAACATTAGTCATATATATATATATATATATTTAATCTACAAAAAATTTCTATTTTTATTTTACTTTTAAAAATTTCTAGTTAAAATCTAGTTAATATTAAATTTCAATTTTGGAAAACAAGATTTTCCATCCAAATAAAATTTTCAAAATAATAGGAACCACTCCCTTTAACATTAAATATTAAGTTTATGATTAATTTAATTAATATCAAGTTTCCAATTTAATTAATATTAAGTTTCCAATTTTACAAAATTGTAGGAATTAATTCTATAAACACACACAGTATTTCCCTTCTATAAATCACTACTTCTTTAATTGTATGTTATAGTTCCTATAATATAAAACAATAAACCTCAAACAAAATACTTTCTACACTAACTAATATATATATATATAAGGTTGTACATTTAAAAAAATACAAATTAAATATTAGTTATATATATAGTTAATCTACAAAACGAATAAAATTTTATTTTTATTAAAAAATAGTCCCGCGGTGTACCGCGGGTGAATATCTAATTACGTTGAAAATTTTTAGAGGAAGGAAATAGAAAAAAAAGTATTATGGACGAAGATATATATATATATATATATATCAGGAATTTACATATATATATATATATATATATCATTTCTCTGTAAATATGGCATTTACAGGAAGATTTGATGAATTTTGCCATTACTTACTCTTTACAATGATTATCTTTTGTTCGATCAGGTAATATAAACAGTCTTTAACAAAAAAAAAAGGTAATATAAACAGTCAGATTGTGTCAGAGAGCTAGTACAATACATTCTCATAAAATCAAGAGCGCAACATGCTGATTAGAAAAACAAGGTGATTAAAAGAATATTAATCCCGGTTTGCGGTTTTATGATAATTAATTAACATGTTGATTAGGAGAATATATAATGGTTAGTGATAACAAAATATCTAACAAAGTGAATAAGAATGTTAATCCCGGTTTGTAATCTCTAGTTACTTGAAATGAGGCAGTACTCTGTTTCTTCTCTCGAGTATACGGAAAATATTATCCAATTTCGTGAGTTTTTTTTTTTTTTTTTTTTTTTTTTTTTTTTTTTTTTTTTTTTTNCTTATATTGTATTTTATAAGGCCAGAGTTGCTAACAATTTTATCGACTTGAGTAAAACAAAAAATACTCTTTGTTTGGTTAAGAGCTTAACTCAAAAGGATATATCTTTTTTTGGATTATGACTTATATAAGTTACACCAAGAAGGAAAGAATCCAATTGCTGTTTTTTTTTTTCTTCCAATGAGTTAACGTCGTAAAGGCTGTATGAGGTGTGTGCATTTATCTATATATTAGGAAAAAAAACATAAATGAAAGTTTATGTGGCTGATTTGGACAAATGACTTTGGTGATTGTATATTTTGAGATTATATTGACCTTTGGAATGGGGATGCTGAAGGGGGTTGGTGAGACGAGTGGTGTCTGATGGATCTTTGCCACTGTAGTTGTTGCATTGATGACCCACAACAAGGGCTCCCTCACGTAATTTTCATTTGATAATCATTTATATTTTTAGTGTTTTCGTCTTCTTTTTTATTTTTATATTTATTTTAGCTTAGTCAGCATTTTAATTTTTAGGTTGACGACGCTTATGAAGAAGTTGGAGGGATGGATAGCTGCCTGAAACAATATCTTCTAAGATAATTTTATAATCAGTTTTAGAAACCCAACTAATCTCGAGTTCAACGTTTATCCAAAAATAAAAATAAAAAATCACTAATATAGAGGTTGATATGTGACGTTTTGATTCTTCATACTTTGCAATACAAAATGTTTATACTCGCATTTTCATTAAATATATTATCAAAGTCTAGACTATGTTATTCTTTGTATAAAATACTTTCAATCGTAGATTTGCAGATTTTTTTGTTATTATTATTCAGAACAAATAGTTGGTAGTATCTAATTACGTAAGTAAAAATGTTAAGAAGACAAGATGTGGTGAAGAGCATGCACACATGAAAGTGTTTAAATCAATTCATCCTACCAACCCACTACATCTTTGCAGCCATAATTTTGTAGACCCTTTTATAATTTCATGTCCAATTGATTTACATTAGCTTTATTTATTTTTGTATTAATTTTTGTAGCGATGATTCAAGCAACAGAGTAAGGAGTAGTTCGATATCACCATCGAACCCATAATTAGATATTACTTTTTCTGATAAAATAAATGTGTTTTTTTTTTTTTGCATAATGATTAGGGAATTTGTTTTACATTTAGGAAGAGGACAAGTTAAGTTCTATGACGATTTCACGTTAATGTCGAATCTTTCAACCTAATTAATATACAAAACTAGCTTATAAATAATCCAGTTATTTGCTCGTCCACTATTTTCATGTTTGCTATTTTTATTTTTTGCTATTTTTTTGTGGAAGTTAAAAACTAATTACAAGTGATCTTGTTCCTTGCGATTAGTTTGATCTCTTTTCTTACGTAGTCGTCTAGGTGTTTCGATTTAAACCGTATATTCTCAAGTCTCAATTATTTCACTCTTTAATAAAAAGATTTTAACATTGGTCTGACTTTTAATAAATACAACACTTTATAGCAAAAAGAATGTAATTGCGTACTTCATTTTACAACCATGCAATGCAAACGGTGTGTTTTCTTCATTTTTAGCTCCGCATTCATTGTTATCTATTGTGTTTCCCTCGTGCATGTGTACTACATTGTCCTCACTCCTCCACAAATTTAAAATAGCATTACAATTATATTATCTCGGTGGACCGGTCTTATGAACTATCTTGGTGCGGCGACCATCTATGCTTATGGTGATGGGATGCAGATCATGGATAACCTTGAACCAACCATAGCAACCGAGGGAACTCAAGGTGAATAAATCCTTAAACTCTCTGTATCTGCTTGAGATATGCGTTTTTATATATACTGTATATGGCTTCAGAAGATACGACATACAACTGGAGGTGGCCCTATCAACTAAAGACAAAGCCCACCACAATTCGAAGTTATTGTGATTGTTTTCTTGTAAGCTTTAACTTAACGTCTCAATATTTCTTGTTGGTTTTTTATTGGAGTTGGTGTCATACTTCCCGTTGATTGCCTTTGAATCTATATTATATACACCGTATTTTGACCATGTAAACTACATCTACATACATACACTTTTGTTAATGTGGGTTAACCTTTTATAAATGCTACCGAGTTCATCATCAAAACACTGCTCACACAAACTCAAAGCTGGATATCACCAGACTTTAGAGGCAGGACCGATTCAGGTAACAAGCTATAGTCTTCTAATGATTGGTAAGATCAAAAGAAGAAACTGTTACGAGTGATGTGTTTTCGATCGATATTTTAACATCCCTTGTTTTTAGAGTTTATACAATGATGACTGAGTGTTAGACTCGCTAAACACAATTGTTATCGACACTTTCAATAAATTAAAAACTAATAATAGACAATAAATTTACAGGTTATAGAATCAGAACTGCAGATTTCTAGTTTTGTATCAAGTTTCGAGAAGCTGTTGGAGAAAAAAAAACATAGCATTGCCTCATTTCAAGTAACAACTAGAAATCGCAGACCGGGATTACATTCTTAACAAATCACCTTGTCAAACTATTACTAACCAAATTATACGTATTCTCCTAATCAACATGTTAATTACCATAAAACTGCAAACCGGGATTAACATCTTAATCGCCTTGTTTTACTAAGCAGCATGTTGCTCTCTTGGATTTAATGAGATTGTATTGAACAAGCTCTCTGACGCAACCTGACTGTTGACATTACCTGATCAAACAAAAGATTATCATTGATAAAAGAGTTAATGGCAAAATTCATCAAAATCTACCTGTGAATGCCATATCTACAGAGAGCTTTTTTCATTTGCACGCATCCTAATCTTTAAACGGTGATTGCAAATGTCGAAATCAGCTCTGAGAAAGTAAGCTATTAAGCTCTTCAAACCCATCATCTTCATCATGTTCCACATCTTTCAATAGTTTCTGTGTCCTAGTAAGACCATCAAGCTTGGTTTGTTCATATAATGAAAGTCTTTGTGCATCCCATTCCTCTTTCAATATCTCCACTTTCTCTCCCATCAACTCTTTCTCTTCTGATATGTGCTTTATGTCTTCAATCTCCACTATTTCTCCTGCTCCTTTAACATTACGAAAACAAGGGGTATAAAACATAATGAAATGGGGTGGGAGGGAAATAACATTAAAGGTAATACTTAGAGATGAAAAAGAACAAAAAAATTGGCTGCACAAAACAGTTCATATGAAGTAGCATACCTTTGATTGCGCGCTTCTTGGCCTCTGCATAATCTAAAGACCTTTTATGTAGGGAACTCAGATCAACTTCGTTACCCTGATAAGAACAAAAGCAGCAAGAACGGTACAATATAGAGAACTTTAGTGAAGTTTAAAATCAAAGTGTTGGACATATGCTTATTGCCCACTATCTTTAGGCAAGAGCAATAGAGAAATGTAAAACGCTTCGAAGATTTAAATATTTCGTACTCACCATATCCAAATGAATAAATTGCTCGATCTCGGTTTCAGAGAGTAATCTGTTCAAGTCAAGATGAGAATAATATCACTAAAAAGGTTATTTAAAACTTCGAATTTGTTAGTCCTCTGAAAATAAAATAAAAAACTTTAAGGGACAAAAAAAAATGACATACTTATCACAGGCAAACCGCACTCGTGCGTTCTGTAGTTCTGTTAATTGACTAAGTTTCTTGGTTGCAGAATCTTCACCCACAGCTCCAAATATAAACATGTTCTTATCAAGCATTTGTTTTGCCACAGCAGCAGCTATCTCTACACCTTTATCTTTTGCCTCGACTACAAGATCCCTAAATTTCCCAAGCTCTTCTACAAGACGAGAACCGCACAAGTTTAGTATAGTACTAACAATAAGGAGAAGTTCGAAAGAATTGGTCAAATGACTCACATCACACTCACAATATATGGTTAAATAAAGAATGTAGTTAAAGCTGATAGATACATCAAACTGTTATGTAGACATTATAAAGCTTACAGCAAGAAAGACGAAAGGTAAACACTTACGAAGTGAGATATAAACTCTGAACTTGGGTTTAAAAGGTTGGATCTCGTGAAGACAATAGAGACAGTAAAGACCACCAAGTCTCCGTGAAAAAGAATCAATACTAACCATGTGACCTGTATAGATATAAAGGTTGGCTTGTGAGCTTAGCTAAGAAACTAAGGAGCACAAGGGTGAATGCAAACAGCAGCTCCAAAGGAATTGAACCAAAAACGTACCAATGGTATGCGCATATAGCGACTGCATGAAAAAGGCTAAGTTGCTGTTAGGACTAGCATCATATATATAAGAAAACTTTCGGGATAGCCACACGCTTTTCATATCAGCAAACGTTGTCAAATCACCCTAAAATGCAAAACCAGAAGAGATTCAACAAAACTGGAAAAGAGGTAAAATTCAAAAAATTTACTTAAGGCTACATAAACAAAGATTGAGGAAAAGAACCTCCACAAACTCGCCAATGAGCTCATCTATATCTCTCTTAAACGGAGAAAGATTCATCATCCCTGACATACACCAAAACAAAAACAAAAAAAGTATGAGAACAGGAGAAACACAAAGATTTCATATCAAGAACATGTGTTCTATTATTGATTATCAAAATCACATGCTACATTCAAGTAAAGAATAACTTACAGATCAAGAACAAAACAAACAATAAAACAGGTTCAGAGGCTAAGGATTCAGAATCAAGTCATTGTCCAAACCAAATTGATTGAAATTTTGGTTGTAATCATTAGAACAAGTTATTAGGTTAAATAAAGTTTGATTTAACAACTATTAAACCATTGATGAACGATAAAAATAAAGAATCAAGTCAAATGTTTCAAACAGGTTCAGAAGCTGAGGATTAAGAATCAATTCATTGTTCTCAATTTAGCTAAGATCTGATCATGGAAACGAAACAAAAACAAAAAAAACAGAAAAAAACGAAATTGAAAACCAATAGAAGAAGCTCGAGAAACAAGGATCAAGCTACAAGTGAAGCAGTCGTTGAGGCACAAACCTGAGTGAAGAAGAGACAGAAGAAACCCTAATTTGGCGGAGAAAGAAGGAAGAAGAAGCGAATTTCTGATTCCCGCTTCGGAACCGGAACCGGTGAAAGACGACGACGAGAGAAGAATAGTCGCCGATTGAACCTAAAAAGATGGACCTGAATAGGTCCAACACAAACAATTTTGGGCCTTAATTCTTTTACTCAAGCGCAACTTTCTTTTTTTCCTTTTCTATACGTCTTTATCAAGTACTCAATTACCTGAATATTATCTACTTCGATGTATGTTTGATTAGTCTGGAAGATTTTTTTGGGGAATTTAATTAAGGAAAAAAGATGGCTAGCTACCTGAAATATTGGAGAATGCATGGTCACACATGCCAAGTATAATATTGTATCATCAACTACACGAAATATATGTATTGCATGGCCACATGCATGAACTATATGACGTTATGTGGTTAACACCATAGACATACAATCCGGTACATCGGTCGAATGATTCCGGCAAAGACCGACATTGACTCCAGCGTTGACTAACATTGACCAAAAAAAATTGTATTTTAATATTTTCTATTAAAAAACAAAATCATAAATTATTATATTAAATTATATATGGGTTTTCATGATTAGAAAACACATTCTATTCAATATCTAATTATTTCTATATCTCTAATGTATTCATTCTTATAATTAGTTACTTTTATTTTTGAAGCTAAACTAATAGTTAAATAAAATTATTAATAATTATTTTCAAGAAATATATATATATATATA
>NC_025693.1:23429789-23455349 GCF_000633955.1 Camelina sativa
AAAAAAAATTAATTAATTATAAGAATAAATACATTAGAGATACCTAAGATATTTAGATATTGAATAGAATGTTTTCTAATCATGAAAATTCATAAATAATTTAATATAGTAATTTATTATTTTGTTTTTTCATAGAAAAAAATTAAAATACAATTTTTTTTGATAAACGCCGGAGTCAACGTCGGTCTTAACCGGAATTATTCGACCGGTGTACCAGATTATATGTCTATGGTGTTGACCACATAACGTCATATAGTTCATACATGTGGTCATGCAATACATGTACTTCGTGTCGTTGAGGATACAGTATTATACTTGGTATGTGTGACCATGCATTCTCCAATACTTCGTGTAGTTAGCCATCTTTTTTCCTTTAATTAATTCTACCACATTCTCTTTCAAACTTTTCGGTTCTACCACATTAGAACTTACTTTTTCTATTATACCACAAAGGGTATTTAAAAAAAAATAATATCCCCATGTTTATGAACGAAAATTTGGAAGTAACTGTATTCTTTTATTACACAACTGAAACATAAATGTGTGGACCAGTAGAGAGAGAAAAAAAAAATCTATCAGATGATATGACATTAAAAGGCTTTAAGAAATGGTGCATTAATGATAAATCATCATAAATTAGATTGAATTAATGATAAATTAGATCTAATTTTTTTTGAATAAATTAGATTGAATTTATCAAAAAGATACGTAACTCTAAAATTAAAATTATAAGATGGAATGATATAAGGGAATGGATAAAATTAGACTTGCGGACAAAATGTGTATCAACATGTCCTCTAGTAAAACTTTTTTATTTGTCAAGTATGTTGACTAGTGGACAAGTTGTAAACGTAACTTGTCCATTACTTAGAGTTTACAACGTAACTTGTCCATTACTTGGAGTATCAATGTTGTCTATTGGTCTAATTCGATATTGGGGACAACTTTTGGTATATAGTATGGACAAGTTATGCATGAAAGAATAATTTACAATGGACAATTAAAACCCGAGCAGAGTTTAGGTGTATGTGGACAAGAGTTTAGGTGTACGTATGACATGTTGTTAATAAACATATAATTGAATCCTCTTCAATTGACAAGTTATAGTGGACAAATGTTTTCATTACTTTGTGAACAAATATTGTGGACAAAATTCTCGTTTGCGTTAAAAACAACTTGTCCATATTTATGTCAAAATAACTTGTCTATCACTTACGGTGGGAAAATGAGATGAATATGCCTGCAAATCAGACTTGACTGGTTTATTCGACATAATAGACAACAAATCAATGGACAAAAACGTGTTAGTAGACACTGTAATTTTAGGAAACAGACAAAATTAAAAAAAACATACCCAAAATTGGAGACAAAATATGCAAGGAATGAGACTTTATAGCGGGATTCACCAAGACACACTCTTTCAAAACTTAATACGACGTCCACCAGTTTTGAAAAATATTATGCAACAATTAGCGTTGTCCACTATTTTTTTTAAAAAAATTGGCAATAAAAACCTTAACTTTTCAAGAGAGATTAAAGATGGAAATGAAAAAGAATAGTGAATCGCCAGAATAGAAGAGGTAATTGTTTTTCGATTTTCAAATGCTACTTTAATTATTGGTCTGACACAAAACTGAAAAGACAGGACAATTTTTTTATTTGTTACATCAATGAGAAGGTAATTGTTGGAATTGGTTAGGGGTAGTTTCGTCATTTTAAATAAACCTTATGGTAGAATAAAAAAGCTTTTATAGATTGTAGTAGAATCGTTGATAAAGTTAATCATTTGTGGTACACTTGTTAAAATTCTCATTTTTTGTTTGTCAGCATTTAAAACACATGTTGTAGTCTAGTTCTAGTGTGCTACTTTGAGGAATAGTAAAAAAAGATCAGACTTTTAAGTCAAAAATAGTATATCATCGCAAGAAAAACATCGGAGTCGCAAATATGTTTTTACCTAACGTAAAGAATAGTCTCGGAATCTTTCAACAAAGACCACTATTATTATTAAAATAGGGGCCTCGAAAAAATGAATCTTGGGTCGTCAGGCTAATGCCTCATTTACTAGTAAGTAACCCTGTTAACGTTGGTTAACTTGACAATTTTTTTTCCTTAAAGAAAATACTATTTAACACAATCTCCCAATAAGATATCTACTACATTTACTTTTTACCAAGTATATTTCTTTTAGGGTTAATTAACTAAATACCACAGTTTTGAAAAGTACTTAAGAGAATACCACAACTATTTTTTTATATTAGAAAATACCATAGGGCCTACGTGTTTTGGGTGTAAAAAGACAAAATCATCCTTTTTAATTTTAGTGTAAGATTGAAAAGTAAAAGATTTGGTGAGATTTTTTAAAATAGCATGTCATTTCGTTTTAATTTTAAAATATAAACCCTAACCATTTCATTTGTGAACCTAAACCGACATATAATTTTGTTCTAGTTGTAAAATCTAAACCCTAAACATCTTATTTGTGAACCCAAACCGACATATAATTTCGTTCTGATTGTAAAATCTAAACCCTAAACATCTTATTTGTGAACCCAAACCGACATATAATTTCGTTCTAATTGTAAAATCTAAACCCTAATCATCTCATTTGTGAACCCAAACCGACATATATTTTCGTTCTAATTGTAAAATTTAAACCCTAACCATTTCATTTGTGAACCCAAGCCGATATATAAATTCGTTCTTAAGAAAAATAACATAATATTTAAACGAATAACTTGTAATATATGTAATGGGTATAAAAATAATTGTAAATGAAGAGAGAGAAATACACTGTACATTTGTGGTAGTTTCTTAATTAGTTTTGATTCTTGTGGCATCTACTACATATACTCTTTCTTTTATTGTTGTCTATTTCTTTTGCCAGTGAATCAGGTTTACTTATATTTTGCGCTTTGCATATGCATAGGAAATAAAGAACAATACAAAAAAAAAATTAGGATAGACAAATGATAGCATTTAAATTTTATATATATATATATATATATGTTATATATACGTACAATACTATTTACATAAGTTTTGTAAATGGGTTTGAGTTGACAAAAATTATGTTTAAAAAGCTGTCCTATAAAATTTGAGAAATAAAGAAGTAGCAAAAAATATCAGTTTTTACTTCTATTTTTTTGTCACTGTTTTCACTCTCTAGCAGCTCTGTTATGAAATAAATAAAGACAACTGAAATCTCACAGAGACCTTTTTATAAAGAGGTTAACGCGCGTAGACGTGACAAAAAGAAGAAGATATATATACTAATGCGCATTCACAATTTTAGGTTTGTTTAGAAATTCCCAAAACATACTCTTAAAACAATTCTCACAAAACCCCATTAGCAATAATTTTCAGTTTTTTGTTCAGAATTTGTTTTTTTGGTGTCCAGCTCTGAATACTTTTTTTTTGGGGGTGCAGAATCCAGCTCTGAATACATTCAACATTTATGTATGACAAATAACAAATTATATTTCACAAAAATGAGAAAACAACAAAATTGTATTGTAGTACTAGTAGTCAAAAGCTTTTCCAATATCTTATCAATATTTCATCCCAAGGATTCAAAAACGAGTTTAACAAAAAGAAGAACAAAAAAGAAACTATATATATAGAAAAATGAAGAAGTAACTTTTTAAACAAACTACACGTTGCAAGTTATCGCTCTGATATTCTACACGTCGCAAAGAACTTGTGACTTTCTAAGGGGGAAAAGAAACAAAATCTGCAATCGTTTAAAAGTCAATACATATATAGAAGTAGAACTGTTGAATTGAAGTCAAACCAAATTGTGAAATTCCGTATACTTGTAAAGAAATAATCTTTATATCCACAGGCTCTCGTCATATACAATTTTTTTTTACGAAGTATGTTTTTTGTCGAGTATCTCGATTTTAGTCGTCCCACCAGAATAACTCCAAACAAAATAAAATGGCGCTGCACCTTATTGAAAGTTTGAAACAAACAGAAGACTATATTTACTGTCGATCGGCTAAAGGCATTAGTCATTAGATAAGGACAACTTATACTATTCTACCACATTTATCTCCTAGGAATTATCTCTATATTAACATATATATCCGATATTATTCCTATAATATAGTAGCGAAACTTTGTTTGTGAAAATAAAACACAAAAGAGAGTAAAACAAAGGGAAATAGAAACTTAAGTATGGAAACTTTGATTTAGTCAAAACCCAAGTACCATGCATTGCCTCTATGGCTCTATATATATATGGGCGTTTTGAGAACTCATTACTTACTCTTCACTTCAATCAAAGATAAAAAAAAAAAAAAAAAAANAAATTAGGCAATACAAAAACAAACAAGAAAATGTCTATCTTCCTAGCTTTCCTTTTACTAATCCTCCCTCTTACTTTAATCTTCTTTAAAAAGCTCTTACCGTCAAAAGGAAAGCTTCCTCCGGGACCTACGGGTCTTCCGATCATAGGAAACTTGCACCAGCTTGGAAGATTTCTTCACAAATCTCTTCACAAATTTTCCCAAGAATATGGACCGGTGACGTATTTTCGTTTCGGGGTAGTCCCTGTGATCACTGTCTCTTCCAAAGAAGGAGCTGAGGAAGTGCTCAAGACTCATGATCTCGAGACTTGTAGCCGACCTAAGACGGTGGGGAGCGAGTTATTTACCTACGGCTGTCAAGATATTGGATTTGCTCCTTTTGGTGAGTGCTGGAGAGAGATGAGGAAAATCGCCATCCTCGAGCTCTTTAGCCCGAAAAAGCTCAAAGATTTCAGGTCTATTAGAGAGGACGAGAGCGCTTTGTTGGTCAAGAAGGTATCAAATTCTGCTCATGAGAAACCTACTTCACCAGTTAATTTGAGGAAAGTCATTTTCACCTTTGCGGCAGGCATCATTTATAGACTTTCTTTTGGACAAAACTTCTGTGATTTTGTGGATATGGAGACAGTGGAAGATTTGGTGCTTGAGTCGGAGGTCAACCTTGGCTCCGTGGCGTTTGCTGACTTCTTACCGGCAGGTTGGATCATAGATCGGGTCTCCGGTCAGCATTCCAAGGTGAAAAAAGCCTTTGACAAACTCGACAATTTCTTTGAACTTGTGATTGATGATCATTTGAAGAGTGGAAAAATCCAAGATCACTCGGACATCATTAGTGTCATGTTGGATATGATCAATAACCCTACTAAATTCGGTCCTTACAAAGTCACCAAAGACCATCTCAAAGGAGTCATGTCGGTGAGTACAAATAATCCTTTACTAAAATCTTCAATTTTTTTACATTAGAAAGGCAACTTAAAAGGGAAAATATTATAGCTTGGGAAGCAAGTTAACATATATCATTTTGATCAGGATGTGTTTTTGGCTGGAGTGAACGCGGGATCCATCACGATGATATGGACGATGACAGAGCTAAGCAGACATCCGAGAGTGATGAAAAAACTTCAAGAAGATATTCGAGCAGCGCTAGGACCCAACAAAGAGAAAATCACAGAAGCAGACCTAGAGAAAGTGGAGTACTTGAAGATGGTGATAGAGGAAACATTCAGATTACACCCACCAGCACCTCTCTTGCTCCCAAGAGTAGCAATGTCCGACATCAAGATTCAAGGCTACAACATTCCCAAGAACACCATGATCCAAATCAATACTTACTCGATTGGACGTGATCCCAAAAACTGGACAAAACCCGATGAGTTCATCCCCGAGAGGTTTGTCGATAACCCTATCGAATACAAGGGTCAGCATTTTGAGCTATTGCCGTTTGGAGCCGGACGTAGGGCCTGTCCCGGGATGGCCACGGGGATCACCATCGTCGAGCTCGGCCTTCTTAACCTTCTTTACTTCTTCGATTGGAGTTTGCCCAATGGCATGACAACTAAAGACATCGACATGGAAGAAGATGGAGCTTTTGCCATAACTAAGAAAGTCTCTCTTGAACTCGTACCAACTCNGGAGTACTTGAAGATGGTGATAGAGGAAACATTCAGATTACACCCACCAGCACCTCTCTTGCTCCCAAGAGTAGCAATGTCCGACATCAAGATTCAAGGCTACAACATTCCCAAGAACACCATGATCCAAATCAATACTTACTCGATTGGACGTGATCCCAAAAACTGGACAAAACCCGATGAGTTCATCCCCGAGAGGTTTGTCGATAACCCTATCGAATACAAGGGTCAGCATTTTGAGCTATTGCCGTTTGGAGCCGGACGTAGGGCCTGTCCCGGGATGGCCACGGGGATCACCATCGTCGAGCTCGGCCTTCTTAACCTTCTTTACTTCTTCGATTGGAGTTTGCCCAATGGCATGACAACTAAAGACATCGACATGGAAGAAGATGGAGCTTTTGCCATAACTAAGAAAGTCTCTCTTGAACTCGTACCAACTCTTCATCGCTGGTGAAGAATATAATAACTACTTTTAAATAGGAACAAGACTTCTATATGTTTGTCTACTTTACTACCGTTTTGGGGTTTGCTTTGTCCTTTGTATGATAACGTTTATTTTGTCATGTAATCCGCATGTTTCATGTTTACAATAATGTTTCAATATCTATCTTTCATTTTTTGTTGAAATGGTCTTTTGAATAAAAATCCGTTTTTAAGTTGACAAAAGAAAAAAAGTTGACATATAACATGAAATTGATTCCGCAAGGTTTATATATCATGATAAAATAAATAATTGGGTACTCTGTCTTAATCTTTAGATTTTGTTCTCTATTTTCCTCTGTTTCGATACTCTTTTATTTTTATTTATCATCATCAAACGACCGAAAAAAACATAATGGTTTCAGAGGTTTTAAAGTTCTAGTAAGTTAAAGAAACTTAATCAACTTGGCTCTCAATTAGTTCGTTTGAATCCTTGATTCAAAAACCCCTTAATTTTGTTTACATATAAAATAAAAACTCCTCCGAAGATCAATCCACTCAGGATTTGAATTCGTGAATTATTATTTTCGTACGTTGAGATATTTCAAATATAATTGTTAAACCTAAATAGTTTGGTCATTGCCACGTTATTGTTGTCGTTGGTTAAAGAGAGAGCTCTATATCTAACCTTAGTTTTTGAGGGCTTCTCCATCTCCACCCATTAAACATATTAACACAAGATATAGTACAAAAACCTAACCTAACCACATGCATTGCTGATTGCTCCATATAATGCCTCTTTGAGAACAAAATGCTCGTCACTCCCAAATACAAAGTAAGAAAACGACATATACAGTAGTTACTTAGCCAAAACAAAAGACAAGAATAATGTCAATCTTCCTATGTTTCCTCTTCCTTTTCCCTCTCTTTTTAATCAACTTTAAAAAGCTTTTACCCTCGAAAAGGAAGCTTCCTCCGGGACCTACGGGTCTTCCAATCATAGGAAACTTGCACCAGGTTGGAAGATTGCTTCACAGGTCTCTTCACAAGCTGTCTTTAAAACATGGACCAGTGATGCTTCTACGTTTCGGGGTCGTCCCTGTGGCTGTAATCTCCTCCAAGGAAGCCGCAAAAGAAGTTCTCAAGACTCATGACCTAGAGACTTGTACCCGACCGAAGATGGTCGGGACCCGTTTATTTTCTTACAACTTCAAAGACATTGGTTTCACTCAGTATGGCGAGGACTGGCGAGAGATGAAAAAGCTCGTTGGGTTCGAGCTCTTTAGTCCGAAAAAGCAAAAGTCTTTTAGGTCTATCAGAGAGGAAGAGAGTGACTTGCTGGTCAAGAAAATTTCAAACTCTGCTCAAACACAAACCCTAGTGGATTTGGGTAAACCCCTTTTCTCCTTCACCGCCAGTATTATATTTAGAGTTGCCTTTGGGAAGAACTTCCGTGAGTGCAATTTCATTGATATGGAGAGAGTCGAAGAGCTGGTGATAGAGTCAGAGACCAACGTAGGAACCTTGGCATTCACTGACTTCTTCCCCACGGCTCTCGGATGGCTCATAGACCGACTCTCTGGTCAGCATTCGAGGATGAACAAAGTCTTTGCCAAACTCAGCAATTTGTTTCAACATGTGATTGATGATCATTTAAAGACTGAACACCACCAAGATCACTCAGACCTCATCAGTACCATGTTGGATTTGATCAATAAACCTACCAATGAAGGCTCTTTCAAGATCACTTCCGATCATCTTAAAGGAGTCATGTCGGTAAGTTTGAATGATTTCTTAACTAGTAGCAATATTTAAAGCTTATATTGGAATAGAAAGCAATATTATAGCTTAGGGAGCAACTTACAAATCTACTTCCATATTCTAATTTCAAATCATGAATTGTTACGTATGTTATTTATTTAGGATGTGTTTTTAGCGGGAGCAAACGCAGGAGTGATCACGATCATATGGACAATGACAGAGCTAACCAGACATCCAAGAGTGATGAAGAAACTCCAAGAAGAGATTCGAGCAACACTCGGGTCCAACAAAGAGAGAATCACAGAAGAAGATCTAGAGAAAGTTCATTACCTAAAGATGGTGATAGAGGAAACATTCAGATTGCACCCACCTGCTCCTCTCTTGCTCCCAAGATTAACAATGTCCGACATCACGATTCAAGGCTACAGCATCCCCAAAAACACCATGATTGAGATCAACACTTACACGATAGGACGTGATCCCAAATGTTGGACGAGCCCCGAAGAATTCATTTCTGAGAGATTTTTAAATACCTCTATAAACTACAAGGGTCAGCATTTCGAGCTCTTGCCCTTTGGAGCTGGTCGTAGGAGCTGTCCCGGGATGGCCTTGGGAATCACCATTCTTGAGCTCGGCCTTCTTAACCTTCTTTATTTCTTCAATTGGAGTGTGCCAGATGGAATGACAATTGCAGACATTAACATGGAAGAAGTTGGAGCATTAAACATCGCCAAGAAAGTTCCTCTTTAGGCTCGTACCAACTCTTCATCTCTCGTAAACAAATGCATTAATATATAAAATAAAGATTCGTACGTTTGCTCTCTTTCTGTAATCGGTTTAGTTTTTCATTATGTTTGCCTTATCCTGGCTGGCTTATGCATTGTTAATCGAGTATATATATTCATGTTCATGATGTTTTTATCTCTAATAGAACTTATCTTAGTCTATAATTTTAAAATATGTTATTTTTTTTTTCATTGAAGTGGTCTTTAAATAAATTAAACATGTTCCAAGTTGAGATAACATTCAAAGTATACGAATGGTTTAGTTACATTGGCTCAATCAGAAAAGAGTGATCCTCAGGTTCTAAATAATATATAGCTTGGATTTTTCCTGTGGTCCTCCGTCTATAATGAAGAAAATAGAGAGGTTGTTGAAGGTTATATATAACTAAGAATTTAGTATCCCCACACCATATATGAACAAAATTTCAGATTAAGATTAAAAATTTACATAAATCTTTTATACCACAATTCCACAAACTCCAAGATCTACCAAAACATGAACCCCCAAATATCTAAACCAACCCTAAAAATAAATAAAAATGTTTAAAGTCAAATAAGGTTTGACTTCGACGACCCTCGGTTCATTGCGGCGGCCTTAGGCCATGTCGAAGCATCCAGCTAAACCAGTGGGATAAATATGTCTTTTGGTATTAAAAAAAAAGTCCGGAAGCTCACCAAAACTAAATTAAAATGAGACCATAGTGTGTCTATGTCATTGGCCCTAATGTTGTAGCAACCTCCGCATATTTCATAATTGCCATATAATATTTGTTGAAAATTAACAAACCTAATTAGAATTGTTGATTGCCGGTTAGGTTAGAGAGAAAAGTTCATACATCTAACTTGTCTATTTTTTTTTTTTTTTGGGTTGTCTTCTCCTTCTCCACCAATTAAACACACAACACGATGTCTCTGGAGAGAGTTTGCCTTAATTTAATATCAAATTCCTCTAATAAATTTAAATTCCACAAAAACTTGAACGATAATATCAGAAAAGCCTAACCCACATGCAGCCTATATATTGCCTCTATGAGAACATAATGCTCATCACTCCGAAAACAAAGAAAAAACAAATCCAGCTAGGAAAACAAAAGATAAGAACCATGTCTATCCTCCTTTGTTTCCTCTTCCTCTTGCCTCTCTTTTTGTTCATATTCAAAAAAGCTTTTATCTTCGGCTTCGGAAAAGAAGCTTCCTCCGGGACCTACGGGTCTTCCGATCATAGGAAACTTGCACCAGATTGGAAGATTGCTTCACAGTTCTCTTCACAAGCTTTCTTTAGAACATGGACCAGTGATGCTTCTCCGTTTTGGTGTCGTCCCTATGGCCGTGTTCTCTTCCAAGGAAGCAGCTAAAGAAGTTCTCAAGACTCACGACTTAGAGACTTGCACCCGACCTAAGCTCGTCGCCAACGGGTTGTTTACTCACAACTTCAAAGACATTGGTTTCACTCAGTATGGTGAGGAATGGCGAGAGATGAAAAAGCTCGTGGGGCTTGAGCTCTTCAGTCCAAAGAAGCACAAATCTCTCAGGTATATCAGAGAGGAAGAGGGTAACTTGCTGGTCAAGAAACTATCAGAATCTGCTCAAACACAAACCTTAGTGAATTTGAGAAAATCCCTTTTCTCCTACACCGCCGGTATCATATTTAGAGTCGCCTTTGGACAGAACTTCCACGAATGCGATTTCATTGATATGGAAAAACTTGAAGAGCTAGTGGTAGAGGCAGAAACCAACGTATGCAGCTTGGCATTCACTGACTTCTTTCCCACAGGTCTCGGTTGGTTTGTAGACCGGATCTCCGGTCAGCATGCGAGGATGAACAGAGCCTTTACAAAACTTACCAATTTCTTTCAACATGTGATCGACGATATTTTGAAGACCAAACAAGTTCAAGATCACTCAGATCTCGTCACGGCCATGTTGGATATGATCGATAAACACACTAAATTCGGTTCTTTAAAGATCACTCGCGATCATCTCATAGCAATGATGTCGGTGAGTGCATATAATCTCTTACTTAGTACCAAACTTTTAAAGTTCTATTTTGGAAATAAGTCATTGCTTGGAAAGAAAGTTAACTCACAATTAATATAGACATTATTCTAATTCATTTTTGTTTTTCTCTAGAAAACTAATAACCTAAATAATTACGTATATGTCATTTGATCAGGATGTGGTCTTGGCGGGAGTGAACGCAGGAACAGTCACAATGATATGGACGATGACAGAGCTAATAAGATATCCAAGAGTAATGAAGAAACTCCAAGAAGAGATTCGAGCAACACTTGGATCCAACAAAGAGAGAATCACAGAAGAGGATCTAGAGAAGGTTGAGTACTTGACGCTTGTGATCAAAGAAACTTTCAGGTTACATCCACCAGCTCCTCTCTTGCTACCAAGAGAAACAATTTCTGACATCGAGATTCAAGGCTATCACATTCCCAATAACTCCAATATCAAGATCAACACTTACGCGATAGGACGTGATCCCAAATGTTGGACTAACCCTGAAGAATTCAATCCGGAGAGGTTTTCCGATACCTCTATCAACTACAAGGGTCAGCATTACGAGCTCTTGCCCTTTGGAGCCGGTCGTAGGAGTTGTCCCGGTATGACCTTGGGAGTCACCATTCTTGAGCTCGGCCTTCTTAACCTCCTTTACTTCTTCGATTGGAGTTTGCCTAATGGAGTGACCATTGATGACATTGACATGGAAGAAGATGGAGCTTTGAACATCGGCAAGAAAGTCCCTCTTAAGCTCGTACCAACCCTTTCATCATCACTCGTGAACAAATGAGTTGACTATGATCATGATTTGTATGTTTTATCGTAGTACATTTTGTTTTTCTTTCCTTTTTTTTATTGTCTTACGTTTATCCTGGTTGACTTGTATTGCAGACTTAGTATACATAAAAAAAGATTAAAAAACAAAAAAGTAGAATTAGTATACATCCATGTTTTACTATGTTTTATCGTAGTATGTGTTTTATATCTTCAATAAAAACTTATTTACGTCATTATAAATTTCTCTTTCAAATTTACATTCATGAGACTCTGGAGGGCTAGAACCATCCGTGGCAGAAGTCAACTATCAGAGATCGTGACCATTAGAAGGGGATAGGCACTATGATCCGATAGATGAAACAAACTTAATAATTTTTTCATGCATCCAAAAATCCAATAAAAAAATATTTTTAGAAGAATGGATTGATGGATTCAGAATTTAGCAAGATGTATGATTATATTGTTTTTGGTTCATCTCTTTTGACTATTTTTTTTCAGTTCACTATTTAACTACAGAATTGAAAATGTTTTTTTTTTTGGTTGAATTTATAAAAATGAATATGTGAGAAGATATATAGTATACAATAAATTAAGAAAATTTTGAATTCAGATCAACAAGCTAGTTCGTTCATATCTTAGTTGGCAGATTTTTGATGGATTTTTTCTTACGGTTTTTGATCTGTTAAAAAAGTTCTTATATTTACAAATGAATTTTTTTCCCTTCAAACATTTCATATTTTCCAATATAATAATATATATTTTTTTAAAATCATAAAACTAAATTAGTTATGGTTTTTTTTCCTTTATCTCTATTGATATATTGATAAAAGAAGTACACAAAGTGCTTAAGATAAATTATATTTGATTCTTATAAAAATAATATTACAGCTTAAATTCGTCTTATATAGGGATGAGATCAAACTAAATTTACTAAGTTAGGATAAACAAAAATGTTAATAATATATTGAAAGATAATGCTAAATTTCCTAAACTAAAATAATAAATTTTATCAATAATCATCTAAATTATTCTAGAATTATTATTTGATTTCTATATCTTGAATTTGTGATCGGCTCTCCATCTCCATAAGTTTTAAAAATTTCAGGTATAACATTTTTCTATCATGTATGGAGGAAAAAATTGAGATAATACTATCATGAACAATTTTTGAACAAAACAAACTGTCAAGGATTTAAAAAAGTTTATACTGAAAAGTTATGTGATGCAAAAGAACTCTCTAAGATGCACGTTGATAATTACGTAAGTTGCGTCGACAAATCTGTTGAATTTATATAACTAACATACAATTAATATAGAAATTTTAACTGGACTGTGATGTGCACAACGTTCCTATAGCCACTTGTACCCACCAAGTACCCGCTCAATCATCAGAAATAGGAGGAGGTGGTACTTTTACCTATATTTATTATTTAATATAAATTTCATGTCTTCTTGTTTAAACGAACACTTGAGATCTTTTTCGTTCGTGCCATGAATTACATATTAAAAAGATGGAAAACAAAAACGATGAAAACGAAAAACAAATGACGGATATATGTGTTTTACCAGTCAGCAGAAACTAAAAGACATTTTAACTCTGCTTTTTCCGGGATTCCCCATCAGAGCCGTGCCTATGTAGGCAAAAAAGAAACTTTGGCCTACGACTTTCATTTTTTGTTTCTAATCATATAAGCTTAACTTAAAAAACATAATGCTTTTAAATTAATAGAACCACAAAATTTTTACAAGAAAAAAAGAAAAGAAACAAATTATAACTTAAAGCTAAAATCAAAATAACAAATTACGATAAAAATCTAATTTATTTATTATTCCTAATGTCAAATGTTTCTTTTCTTCATTGTTTTTGCAATCCTCTAACACAATTAACTTCTTTGATATCATTGTATTTTGCTATTTGTGTTATTTTTTATAACTAATATTTAGTTTTCGACTCTACTCTTTTAAAGGTGATATTAGTTAATTACCATTAATTTTTTGTTTTTTTTATATGAGTTAAAGTGTTTTTTTTTTCTTACCGCCTCCGGCCTCCATAACCTTCGGCACGGCTCTGTTCCCCATAAGGCCATAATAATAAAAATCATTTAGCCAAATTAGTTACGTCTCTTTTTTTTTTTTGTTAAATGAATTAGTTCCACAAAAAATGTTTAGATTTGTAGTTTACCAAATTAATTGAGGTTTGCACGAATCAGTTCCACAAAAAATATTTAGGTTTGTAAATTACCACATTATGTTGTCGGTTTGGTTGGCTATAGAGAGAGCTTTAAATCTTAATTAATTTTTTTGGGCCTCCCCTTTAAATTAGTTATGTTTTTAAGGCGTCTCTTTATGGACCCATAACCCATATTCCTCCTCTGCAAAAGCTTTGATTTACTAACAAAGCCTAAACACATGCATTGCCCCATGAATTTGCCTATATATTGCCTTTTCGCGCGAGGACTCTTTATCACTCCAAAATCACAAAGAAAAACAAATCGAGTTAGCCAAAACAAAAAAAAGACAAGAACCATGTCTATCTTCCTATGTTTTATCTTCCTTTTCCCTCTCTTTTTTATCGTATTCAGCAAGCTTTTACCTTCGAAAAGGAAGCTTCCTCCGGGACCTAAAGGTCTTCCGATCATAGGAAACTTGCACCAGCTTGGAAGATCGCTTCACAGTGTTTTTCACAAGCTCTCTTTAGAACATGGACCAGTGATGCTTCTCCGTTTCGGGGTCGTCCCTATGGTCGTGTTCTCTTCCAAGGAAGCAGCTAAAGAAGTTCGCAAAACACATGACCTAGAGACTTGTACCAGACCTAAGCTGGTCGCAAATGGGTTGTTTTCTCGCAACTTCAAAGACATTGGTTTCACACAGTATGGTGAAGACTGGCGAGAGATGAAAAAGCTTGTGGGGCTAGAGCTCTTTAGTCCGAAAAAGCATAAGTCTTTCAGGTATATCAGAGAGGACGAAGGTGACTTGCTGGTCAAGAAAATATCAAAATCCGCTCAAACAAAAACCCTAATAAATTTGAGGAAATCCTTTTTCTCCTTCACCGCCGGTACCATATTTAGAATAGCCTTTGGACAAAACTTCCGCGAGTACAGTTTCATCGATATGGACAAACTTGAAGAGCTGGTGCTAGAGGCAGAAACCAACGTATGCATCTTGGCACTCACTGACTTCTTACCTACGGGTTTTGGTTGGCTTGTAGACCGGATCTCCGGTCGGCATTCGAGGATGAACAATGCCTTTTCCAAACTCACCAATTTCTTTCACCATGTGATTGATGAGCAACTAAAGATTGGACAACTCCAAGATAATTCCAACCTCGTCAGTGCCATGTTGGATATGATCAATGTACCCACTAATCTCAGTTCTTTAAAGATCACTTCCGATCATCTCATAGCAATGATGTCGGTGAGTGTGACTAATCTTTTAATTAGTATACCAATCTTTAAAATTTTATATCAAAGATATAGCTTAAGAAGCTAGGTAATAGATTGGAGAGCAAGTTAAGTCGCATCTATATATACGTTTCTTTTTACAAATTCCATTTTTTTAATACTCTCCTAAAATTAAATTCCTAAGACTACACGTATGTTATTTAATCAGGATGTAGTTTTGGCGGGAGTGAACGCGGGAACAGTCACGATGATATGGTTAATGGCAGAACTAACCAGACATCCAAGGGTGATGCAAAAACTCCAAGAAGAGATTCGAGCAACACTCGGATCCAACAAAGAGAGAATCACAGAAGAAGATCTACAAAAGGTCGAGTACCTGAATCTAGTGATCAAAGAAACATTCAGATTACATCCATCATCTCCTCTCTTGCTCCCAAGAGAAACAATGTCCGACATCGAGATTCAAGGCTACCACATCCCCAAGAACACACATATCAAGATCAACACTTACACGATAGGACGTGATCCAAATGTTTGGACTAACCCTGAAGAATTCTATCCTGAGAGGTTTTCCAATTCCTCTATCAGCTACAAAGGTCAGCATTACGAGCTCTTGCCCTTTGGAGCAGGACGTAGAAGCTGTCCCGGTATGAACTTGGGAATCACCATACTTGAGCTAGGTCTTCTTAACATTCTTTACTTCTTCGATTGGAGTTTGCCCAATGGAGTGACCATTGAAGACATTGACATGGAAGAAGACGGAGCTTTCAACAAGTCTCTTGAGCTCATACCAACTATTCCATCATCACTCTGAACAAATTAATGTGATAATTAATAAATAAGATCAAGATTTGTATGTTTGCCTCTTTTATTATCGGTTTGGTTTTTATTTTAAGTTTATCTTGGTTGGCTTGTATTGTGAAATTAGTATATATCCATGTTTTATAATGTTTCTATCTTCAATAAAACTTATGTTATAGTAGTACTTACGATTTCAGATATCTGTCTTTGAAAAAATTTCATTGAAATGGTCATTTTCAAAGAAACGGCGGCGTTTTGCAAAGACTTTGAAGGGCGAGAATCGTCTGTGAGCGGTAGTTAAGTATAAGGAGATCGTGACCATAAAAATGCAATCGAAGTAAGTAATTTAGTATAGTCCTGACCCTGTAATCGTCTACTTGAGACTGACCTCTCTAATGGGAAGATTAAATTGCTCATTTTTTCTTAACTGTTTTGTATGTTGATGATATCCGACTTGAAAGCATACTATATAACGCCATAGATGGATTAAAACATAGCACTCAAAACATAACAAGTAACAACAATAAGTTCATATAAGTTTTCTTGGGAAGAAGAAGGTACCACTAAGATAAAACCTGAGAAGAAACATAATAACACTCCTAAACAAACAAAAGTCATAGCAACTCATGTCAAAGTACTTATGGGTGATGATGATGATGGTGATGGTGATGATGATGATAATGATGGTGGTGATAGTGGTGGTGATGGTGATGAGAGGATCAAGCAGTTCCGCGCATGACGTGGACTCTGATGGAATGAACCATGTTGTTTCGGTCATGAAGAAGCTCGCATTCAACAGTATCTTGATGTTTCTTAAGTCTGTTCCTTCTGCAAATCCTGTCCCATCCTTTAAAACAAACCCTATTATCTGCCCATTTGCCTCTAAGCCCTACCAAGGTCCCTTCTTCATCAATGTACTTGACGGATTCTCCAAACTCAAGGCTGTAATCTTTCACAATATTGGCTGGAATCAACTGCACACAACAAAACCACCACAACATGTAAGAACCCTACTGAAAGTAAAGAGAGACAGAAACTGAATCTCAAGTCTTTTGTCATTTTTACCAGTTCATAAATCCTGTTCTTGAGGGTAGTTGGAAAGTGTGGATTAGTAAGCGCTGCAATGTCTACGTTCCCTTCAAAAACTGAAACAAAACAAGCTTAACGATACTAGTTGTTGGATTACCAAATGTTTAAAATACTTTGAAAATAAAAGAATATAAACACCTGCAGCAGCATCAGATTCAGTCTCTTCCTCCTCAAGTGGATAAAGACTCTGGCTGATTTCTTCATCTTCACCTAAGCTAAGGTCATAATCAACATCCGTTGAAGGTTCTTCTTCGTCTTCTTCAGAATCAGAACTAGAACCAGAAACCTCAATTGTCTCTGCTTCAGCTCTGGTCTCTTTACAACCCAAACGACCGAACACACTAACTTCAAAGGTTCGGTTACCATCGTACACAAAGGTCAAGAACTCTCCGTCCACAAGTTCATGGTCCCGTGCAAACTTTGACCATCCATCTGTAAAAGACGCACCGTCACGTATTTTCGTCATGCTCACTGTCCAATCCTTTCCTCCAGTGCCTTGGAGCTTTGCTGTGTTTGGCAATGGATCAGCAAGATGTTCCATGAAGGACAAAGGAATCGCCTGATGCACAAATGTAAACTTGTTATATCTTAAATCGAAGAGAATCCATAGTGTCTTAGTTCTAACAAGAGTATGAACCAGAGAGAGTAAGCTAACCAAAGTTGATGAACACAAATTAAACTGTCATAAAAGCCATCTAGTCTCTCTGTTTTTTCAAGTTTAGCAGCGACAGTTTTAGCCTATGCTTTTAGTTCACAAGAAACAAAGGAACAGATCCAAAATATGTCATCATTTTCACTCACAGGCTCATTCCATCATTCCAGTTTCATTACAGTAAACAGATTCAAAACCAAACCCTAACTGCAAACTAACTAAAAGATTCAAACCCATAAAGCAGAACTCTCTCATTGATGCTGAACTTTCCTAAAAGTTTGAGACTCTTGCTTCCATGTTTACGGAATAGAGCAGAAAGAAGAAAGAATAAAGATAGAGTTATTCTTACAAATGATTCAGAGGCCGTTTCAGAGAGGAACACCTTGAAGAAACGAGGAAGCAAAACGTCATCTTCATATTCAGCCATGGAGATGTAGGCATGTAGCAAGCAAGAGAGTGAGAGAGAGAGAGAGAGAGTCGAAATGGGTCTCTGAGCTAGTGAGAGAGGGATACAAACGTCAATAATTCAGACAGAACTGAGATATTGTTTTTATAGCCGAGAGAGAAAGAGTGAGAGTGAAAGAAAAATGAGTCAAAGTTTGACTGCCAAACAACACCTCTGTGCTTGAAAAAACAGAGCTATCTCAAAGATTTAGCTTTAATTTACAGTTTGGCCCCATAACTTGTAATAAATTATAGTCAAAAAGGAAGCAGAAGCTGATTCCCTGATTTGTGTCAAGTCTTCTGAAACTTGTTTGTACATCGTACATAGTACATACCCATCAGATACTACTTCCATCTCTTTCCTCTGTTGTTTCCACTTTTCATCTTCTTTTTCTATAAAAATACTATTAAAAAAAACAAAGAAATTTTTAAAAATCCATATTTTACTTTATACTTTTATATAGCTGAACACTAAGTTTGCGTGTCTGCTTGAAGAAAATACACAGAGACTGTTATATTTGATGGTACTGCAAGGATGTGAGATTGATGGGTTATCTCATTCACAAGAGTAATGTAAGAGTTAATTTTGGTAGATGTGGTAGTAAATCGAATATCTTATAAGCTTATATTAATTTTGTTTACTATCAATACTAGAACTTGCTAGCTCAAGTTTCTTTACGCACAATTTGATATATTACTGTTTTTTTTTTTTTGTGCCTTTTTGGGGATGGGGGCTTACATAAAAATCTAACATACAGCGAAATTCCTACTTTTAAAAGACAAACTTAAAAAAAATCAGAGCTTCATTGTATGGATACCTATTGAGCATCTCATTCTCATCATCCCTCGAGTTGATCTTCTGCATTGATTTTGGAATACAATTTGTTTGGCAGTTTAGGAGACGGGGCAGAGACAAGCTTTGAACTTGCCTTAGTTTTTGCATTTGATGACTCTTGTATTGGAGACCTTGCGGGTTGAGACTTTCCAGACTTCTTATTGGCAGATGCAGATCCATGTCTAGCCTGTCATGTATCACAAAGAGAGAAAGAGAGAGAGAGACATCAATTAACATACTCATATTCCAAATATATGTCCAGTTGGGACCAATCTCAAGGAACAAACGATTGCAAAAGATTGGACTCTATTTTTTTTCATTTTGGAGACTTACTCCATCAAAGAATCCGATATTTGGTGATGGCACACGAAGACCTGATGGTTTCATGGAAGTTGGAGGAACCGAACCACCGTTGCTAGCTGAAACTCGTTTTGCTCCTTCTTTAGCATCAGCTTGGGCAACAGATGCATCTTTAGAGTTCTTCAGAGGCTTCACAGTGTGAACTGAATTATCATTTGCAGGAGGACCCTTGTCACCAGAAACCAATTTCTGGTTACCGTTAGCTATGTTACTAGTGGTAGAAGCTCGAGATGACTCTGATGAACAGTCACTAATAGAACCAACAGATGGTACACTAGAGGAAAGCTTGGACTTGGTTGTCTTATTGGTTGGGTGGGGTGAGATTCTCGGTTGGCCCATAATACCTCTAGATGTAGGTCGATTTGCCAATGACTGTGAAGCTGATCTGGAACTTGACTCATTCTTCTTCTTTATCGGATTTAGAGAAGGCTTGTGAGAAGCGCTAGATGAAGCACTGGCACAGCTCTCTAGAGAAGAGCATGAAGAGGTCATTTCATTCTTTGAAGCAACTGAAGGACGTAAAGAAGATTTAACGGGCACACCAGGTTTTGGCAAGACTGTTTTAGCACGTCGTGAAATGGGTATTCTGGGGACCAGAGGCTCCTTACCTGTATTATTTAAGGTCATATAATATCTTTCAAAAAGGAGTGTAAAGCTCTTTAAAAAGAAATTCTGACTAACCCGCAGGTAACTTGGAATTCTTTTCTTGTTTGGTTTTGCTTATATCTAATGATGCCTTATTCGTTGATGTTGTTGACAAGGGCCTGCCTTTGCTGAGTCCGTTGGGTGGCTTGGAAATAGATGTACTTAGACCCTTTGGAGCAACAGGCTGCATAAAAAGTATCACTTGTCACAGTATCCAATATATTCATTATGTGGTTCACTATAGGGTAAACTATAACAATTGATGACACGCTGCTGATTCATACACTCAACAGAGCCAGTTCAAGTTTATTAGTAAACCTACGAGAACCCCATTGTTCTCGAGCTATGAAATGAAGTTTGACTAAGAGGTTAACCTTTTAGTTAGTAACTTTATGCACCTGTGAAATTGAATGGAGATAATATACCTGTTTTGTTGCCTTCCCTAGCCCTTGTGTTCTAGCACTCTGATTTCTAAGACTGGCTTTGGGTTTAGTCTGAGAAATAATTAAATTAAAGGGAAAGTTAGCCGAGAAGGGAGTAAAAAGAGGATACACAAGGTGCAGTTGTTCGCAAATATACCTGTTCCTGAGAGGCAAGTACATCCCCCGTATCTAGAGTTTAAGACAGTAAATGCAAATGTTGGTCAATTGGAAAACAAAATGAAATAAATACTGCTAGAAATGCGAGTAGTCTAATGTAAACAGCACGAAACAGTTCTTCCCATGCCACAAAATTAAAAAACAGTAGAGGGTCAGTCTTCTCGATATATGATGGAAAACTTCCATCCAAGATTATATCTCACATTAGATACTAGCTCTCCGGGAATCCATAACGAGAAAAATGCACAGGAACAGCTTCATTACTTAAAAGATCCAAATGGTAAAGAAAAGCACAAACACAAAACTAAGAAAGTAGATCCTTCTCCTTAATAGAGAGCAATTAATAGACTAAAGCTCAAGCTAGACCACAGAAATATATTAGGTTTAAAGAGACACATGCCAATGTGTGGTAGAGACATATAACCGCTTAGTCAGGCAAAGCTAGTTCCAACTCGCTCTACATTAGATAAAGACTAAAGAAGACTTACTTGGGCTAGTTGCTACTTCTGTTGCTCCCAGTTCATTAATTTTACCAGGTGTTGCAGCATCAGATGCTATAGCAGACCTTTGAATAGACGCTCTTACATCTTCAAACAAGACAAACTCCTGACTGTTTTCCACTGTACAGTCACTTCGAAATGTTGAAATGGATTCGGTTGATCTATTAACATCTTCTTGAATAGTCGGTAAAGCTTTCTTTCCACTCTTATGATTGCTCTCCATCATGCTAGATATCTCCTCAGGTTCCAAAACACCTGAATTTTGAAAAATATCTCTCAGCATACATCAAAAACCCGGAAGCTAATCAAAAAGGTACCTGGTTAGAAATGCACATACCTTCGTTGGTGAAGAAGGCATTGTCCCAGGCAAGACTTTTGCGCAAATTATACTTTCCTTTCTTCATCACTTTCTCAGGTTCAGGAGACTCGTGAGGTTGAAGCACCTCTTCCTTCTCTTCAATAGAAGATACCAGTACCTCTTCTTCGTCATCACAGTATTCTGTATCCCTCATAAAATCCAGATCTTTGTCATCCTTCAAACATTTCTCATCCTTATCCGTCACTGAAACGTAAGCACAATACAAAAAAAAAATTTACATCTTTAAACCCAAATCCAATGCCAGCTCGCTACAATAGTATAAATCGCCACATCAAAACACTGAACCAAAGTTTCAAGATTTTTCTTTTTTCTCCCGTCGATTAAGTAAAACACAACGAAGAGTTAAGAGAAATCAATAACACCCACATTGAAACTTGTATCAATCAAAATTAAAAATCCTCACTTGATAAGAACTGACCCACGAAATCCAAAATCAAAGAAGCAAAATTGTGAAAATTTACCGGAAAACTCGAAGTTGTTTGGGTCGGGGAACGAAGAGAAGAGAAGGCTATCGTCTTCAGAAGCGACATCAATTAGACCGAGGCCATCGACTTCAACCTCAACCTCGCTTTTCTTGGTTTCGTTGTCTTCCATTGAACTGAGATCCGAAATGCAGAGCAATGTTGAGTTGGCTCAGAGATTGAGGGGAAGAAGATGAAATTTTTGAAGGAAGGAGTAGGATTCGATTCGTTTCCCTCACTCTTCTTTCAGAAATCGAGGGTTTTTGAGTTAGTGAGCGCGGTTGTTCACTTCTTAATTTAATCCGTGTGTAAATTGGCTTCGATTGATTCGGTTCGATCTAATCCGGTTTGATTTAACCAGATTGAAACTCTTCGGTTACCCAATTTGACCTTTTTTGGGCCTTTTATGCCCAGCCCATATATAAATATAAAAATACGAATGAACTAAAAAATATAATCATAAAAATCCCCAACTTTCAAATTTGCGACGTTTTAATCACCAATTTTCAAGATGCCATTTTAATCACAAATTTTCTGTTGACTTAGTTATAAAATAGCAAAGTTTTGTTGACCTCGTCATTTTAGACACAACGTTTATTCTCTGTTAAAGATCTCAAAAACAGAGTAAATTATACATCATATGTTACCATTTTTGCATAATGGTAACCATATATGCAACCATATATGTCAAACCTTGAACTTGAACTCATCAGAATATAGAGATTGCATAAGAGATTTTGGTATTATAAAAAGGATTTGAAGTTTTTTTTTTAGGGTTAGGGATTTAATAACATCGTGCCTAAAACGGCGTGGTCAACAAAATATTACTATTTTATGGTAAAGTCAACAGAAAGTTTGTGATTAAAATGACATTCTTAAAATTGGTGATTAAAAAGTCTCAAATTTGAAAGTTGGGGCATTTTATGACATTTTTCCTAATTAATATTTCGGAAGTATGTGACTTTTTTCGGTAGGCTATATAATATGTGGATAATATATAATGTTTCGAAAGTTTCGAAATTTATAGAGCTAAAAAGAAAATAAACTAAACTTAATCCAAATAAGACAAGGATTATGATTAGGGATCGTGAAACTCTATAAATAGAGCTTATACGTGACTTCTTTTTTCACCAAACACATTCATCCATACTTCTCTTTCTCATTCAGCGAGCTCTGAGTTTAGAGATCTTTTTGTCTTTTGCTTCCAATTCATACGATCGGAATCATGGTCACCAAGAAGATCTTTGGCTTCATGGTCGTGATCATGTTTCTCTTGAGTTGCACCTCGGCTAAACTATACACAGTCGGTGGTGACTATGGATGGACTATCAAGGACGACTCTTGGGCTGAACATAAGAAATTCCACGTCGGAGATTCCCTCGTCTTTGAGTACGATCAAGACATCAACGACGTCGCTCAAGTTTCCAGCGCCTTAGAGTATGATTCATGCAATTCTTCTTCTCCTAAAGTTGTTTACAACACCGGATACGATGTTGTAACCTTCAAGGAACCAGGACATCACTACTTCATCACCTCAAATGAATTTCAATGCCGCGTCTCGGGACTTAAATATGACGTTTTTGTCGTCAATGACATGTCACCTCCGATTCCTTCACCACCACCACCGAGCAAGGTCCATGAACCGTCACGTCCGGCTCCTCCACCATCACCAAGCAAGAACCATGCCCCTTCACGTCAGATTCCTCCTCCACCACCGAGCATGAACCATGAACCGCCACGTCCGACTTCTCCGCCACCACCACCCCCGAGCAAGAGAGGAAAGATCTACAAGGTAGGTGATTTTAAAGGATGGANCGTCTTTGAGTACGATCAAGACATCAACGACGTCGCTCAAGTTTCCAGCGCCTTAGAGTATGATTCATGCAATTCTTCTTCTCCTAAAGTTGTTTACAACACCGGATACGATGTTGTAACCTTCAAGGAACCAGGACATCACTACTTCATCACCTCAAATGAATTTCAATGCCGCGTCTCGGGACTTAAATATGACGTTTTTGTCGTCAATGACATGTCACCTCCGATTCCTTCACCACCACCACCGAGCAAGGTCCATGAACCGTCACGTCCGGCTCCTCCACCATCACCAAGCAAGAACCATGCCCCTTCACGTCAGATTCCTCCTCCACCACCGAGCATGAACCATGAACCGCAACGTCCGACTTCTCCGCCACCACCACCCCCGAGCAAGAGAGGAAAGATCTACAAGGTAGGTGATTCTACGAGATAAAGAACGTTGACTTCTAACAAAAACGTTGACTTCTCTCCCAAAAACGCGATCCTCTTCTTTCACCCTCCACCTTCGCCGATCTCGGCGTCGGTCTTCACCGCCCGCCATGGGCAAATCTAAGACCAAGAAAAAACCCCCCCGCGGTAACCCCTCTGGTTCCGCCTCCTCTAACTCTCCGAGCAAAGACTCCCCTCGTTCAGATTCGCCTTCATCCCCCGGAGAGGGGTCCGTAAACCTCTCTTCAATTCCGCTCAATTTGCCTGCGTCCTCCGAGAATGCAGCCAAAGATACGCCCCCCGCGCCCTGTGAAGACGCCCAAATTGCTCAATCGATTGCAGCTCTAGCAAACCCTAGATCTGAAATCACTGTTCACGCAGCTATCTCTGCCTTGGCCGATGTACCTGCAGAAAACGCCTCTGGTTCACCAGAATTCAAACAGAGCCTCGTCCCCGGTGCTGCAAAACCTTCCCCACAAGGTGAGGACCACCCCTGGAAATATCTTGTTAAAGGCCTCTCGTCGCACCTGGAAAAGAAAGGTAATCCTTTTGTCCTAGAATCTGGCGAGTCTTGTGTTACAATACCAAATGCAGTTATTGAGAAGAATAAGAAGCTTTGGGATAGCTTCATTCTCGGGCAATTTTATGAAGATCCCCCTCCTAGAGGAGCTATCCACGCTATTGTAAATGGTATTTGGAGTAGGCAGCATCGTGACATCTCTGTCTCTAAATTGGAGGGAAATTCATTCCTCTTCAAAGTCCCGTGCCCCAATGCTCGTCGTCGGATTCTGAGTCAATGCCTTTGGCAAGTGGATGGGCAAACTATGTTCGTTGCTAAGTGGTCTCCAGACACAACACCAAAAAAGCCGGAGTTGACCCAAGTTCCCGTGTGGCTAGATTTTCATGGAGTGCCTCTGGAGTTCTTCAACAGAGAAGGATTGGAGCACATCGCGGGTCTGGTGGGTCACCCGGTGTGTCTGCACCCACACACGGAAAAACTCATTAACCTTGAGGTTGCTAAGGTCTACACTGTTATTGACCCGCGTAAACCCCTTCCTGAAGCAGTTAACGCGAGATTTGAATCAGGTCAGATTAAGAGAATAAGAGTGACAAGCCCTTGGCTACCTTCCCTCTGCTCTCACTGCAAGAAGGTCGGACACACTATATCCCGATGCTCCTCTGCACCTCCCACCTGCACTGTGTGTAGCTCTGTAAAGCATCAAACGGTGGACTGCCCCCAAGCTAAGAAGGATAAAAACCGAGGGAAAGCTCCCATACAAAGCCAACTTCCAATTGTCGATCTATTCCAGCCGGATCCTAGAGTCAAAGAGGTGATCAAGAAGGCCTCAGCTCAGCCAAATGCAAAGGCTATAATAGTTCACGCCTCAGGTGAGCCTAGTAAAGCAACAGCCCCGTGCTCATCTCCGGTGAAAAAGTCTACCCCCCCCCCCCCCCC
>NC_025693.1:23456079-23477310 GCF_000633955.1 Camelina sativa
CCCCCCCGCGGTAACCCCTCTGGTTCCGCCTCCTCTAACTCTCCGAGCAAAGACTCCCCTCGTTCAGATTCGCCTTCATCCCCCGGAGAGGGGTCCGTAAACCTCTCTTCAATTCCGCTCAATTTGCCTGCGTCCTCCGAGAATGCAGCCAAAGATACGCCCCCCGCGCCCTGTGAAGACGCCCAAATTGCTCAATCGATTGCAGCTCTAGCAAACCCTAGATCTGAAATCACTGTTCACGCAGCTATCTCTGCCTTGGCCGATGTACCTGCAGAAAACGCCTCTGGTTCACCAGAATTCAAACAGAGCCTCGTCCCCGGTGCTGCAAAACCTTCCCCACAAGGTGAGGACCACCCCTGGAAATATCTTGTTAAAGGCCTCTCGTCGCACCTGGAAAAGAAAGGTAATCCTTTTGTCCTAGAATCTGGCGAGTCTTGTGTTACAATACCAAATGCAGTTATTGAGAAGAATAAGAAGCTTTGGGATAGCTTCATTCTCGGGCAATTTTATGAAGATCCCCCTCCTAGAGGAGCTATCCACGCTATTGTAAATGGTATTTGGAGTAGGCAGCATCGTGACATCTCTGTCTCTAAATTGGAGGGAAATTCATTCCTCTTCAAAGTCCCGTGCCCCAATGCTCGTCGTCGGATTCTGAGTCAATGCCTTTGGCAAGTGGATGGGCAAACTATGTTCGTTGCTAAGTGGTCTCCAGACACAACACCAAAAAAGCCGGAGTTGACCCAAGTTCCCGTGTGGCTAGATTTTCATGGAGTGCCTCTGGAGTTCTTCAACAGAGAAGGATTGGAGCACATCGCGGGTCTGGTGGGTCACCCGGTGTGTCTGCACCCACACACGGAAAAACTCATTAACCTTGAGGTTGCTAAGGTCTACACTGTTATTGACCCGCGTAAACCCCTTCCTGAAGCAGTTAACGCGAGATTTGAATCAGGTCAGATTAAGAGAATAAGAGTGACAAGCCCTTGGCTACCTTCCCTCTGCTCTCACTGCAAGAAGGTCGGACACACTATATCCCGATGCTCCTCTGCACCTCCCACCTGCACTGTGTGTAGCTCTGTAAAGCATCAAACGGTGGACTGCCCCCAAGCTAAGAAGGATAAAAACCGAGGGAAAGCTCCCATACAAAGCCAACTTCCAATTGTCGATCTATTCCAGCCGGATCCTAGAGTCAAAGAGGTGATCAAGAAGGCCTCAGCTCAGCCAAATGCAAAGGCTATAATAGTTCACGCCTCAGGTGAGCCTAGTAAAGCAACAGCCCCGTGCTCATCTCCGGTGAAAAACGTCTACCCCCCCCCCACTATGCTCATTGATGAAAACCAGCTGTGTGTGGACCTAACAGCAAACCTCTTCTCTCATATATCTCCTCATGGGAACTTGGATGATGCACAGGGGAATGAGTCGGATCCGGAGAGTCTCTCGGGAGAAGATGACAACCCGGATGTTGAGTCAGATAGGTTCTTGAAGGTGGTTTCCAAGAGGTTACTAAAGAAGAAGGATGCTCGGGCTAGGGCTGGAGGCCCTCAAAACCTCTAAACCCATATCCATTTAATGGATATTTTTTGTCGTAATGTAAGAGGGTTTAATGACCCGTTAAAGCATAGTAGCTTCCGGAAATGGTTAAAGGTCCATAAACCTATTTTTGGTGGGATTATAGAGACCCATGTCTCCCCTGAGAAGGCTCAAGCTATCATCCAAAGAGTCGCTCCAGGGTGGAACTTTGTAAATAACTATGAATACTCAGAGCTTGGAAAGATCTGGGTTCTTTGGCATCCGTCAGTCTCGGTTAATATTCTAGCTAAGTCATTGCAGATGATCACCTGTGAGGTCAAGCTCCCTTTTGAATCCCAGGATATCGTGGTATCAATTGTTTATGCCTCTTCAACCAGCAGTGACGAACGGAAGAGTCTCTGGTCAGAGGTACAAGACTTAGCAACCTCGCTTCCCTGCACCAACAAGCCTTGGCTGGTCACTGGAGACTTTAACCAAATTCTTTTTCCGCATGAGCACTCAAATCCCAGTTCAGTCACTTCTACCAGAGGTATGAGGGAGTTCAGTCAATGCCTTATAAACTCGTTGCTACTGGACCTTCAGTACTACGGAGCTACCCTCACCTGGTCAAACAAACAGGAAGCGGACCCAGTGTCCAAGAAGCTTGATCGCATATTGGTAAATGATGCTTGGATGCGTCATTTTCCTCAGTCGCTGGGAGTGTTTGGAGAACCTGGTTTCTCAGACCACAGTCCTTGCTGTGTTTTCCTTGACACCTTGAAACCCAAGATCCAGAGACCATTCAAGTTTCTTACAATGCTCAACAAGGATCCGGAGTTTGCACCTTTGCTAGCACTGTGGTGGAACGCTCTCCCGTTTGACTGCTCCAAAATGCTTAAAGTCTCTAAAAAGCTAAAAGAGCTCAAGGCCATCATTAGAGAGTTTACCAAAGAAAAATACTCAGCAATCGAAATGAGGGTTAAAGAAGCTTATGAAGACCTGTTGTCCTGCCAGCGGACTCTGTTGGACACGCCCACTCCGCAGGCAGTCCTCACAGAAAAAGAAGCACATCGAAAATGGGTCATTTTGGCCAAAGCTGAAGAATCTTTTCTAAGGCAGAAGTCTAGAATTTGCTGGCTTGAGGATGGCGATAAGAACTCCAAGTTTTTTCACCGTGTGGTTCAGTCTCGACTAGCCCAAAATCAGATCCTTTACTTGTTAGACGCCAATGATCAGGTTGTTGACTCTCGACAAGGTATTCAACAGATCGCGATAGACTTCTTCACGAATCTGCTAGGTAAGAAGCTTCACTCTAATACCCCATCAGTTGAGGCTCTGCAAAATATTGTTTCCCAGCGATGCTCTGAGTCCTCTGTTCGCGACTTGGACTCCCCTGTCACCCCTGAGGAGATAAAAAATGCGCTTTTCTCTCTGCCTAAAAACAAAGCGCCTGGACCTGATGGATACTGCGCTGAGTTCTTCACAGCTAATTGGACTGTAGTGGGTAAGGACATCATAGATGCAGCTCTTGAGTTTTTTGCAACTGGTAAGATCCTCAAGCAATGGAACGCCACCTTGCTAACTCTTATCCCGAAGTTTCCAAACGCTTCCAGGATGTCGGAATTCAGGCCTATAGCGTGTTGCAACACCATCTACAAAGTGGTCTCGAAAATTTTAGCAAATAGGTTGAAGACGGTACTTCCGGACCTAATTTCAAACTCTCAATCTGCGTTCATTCCTGGTAGGCTTCTGGTTGAGAATGTTCTGCTGGCAACTGAGCTTGTGCAAGGATATAATCAAAAAAACATATCTGCCCGAGGGATGTTGAAGGTAGACCTACAGAAGGCTTTTGACTCTATTCACTGGGAATTCATCATTAATGTGCTCAAGGCAATGAACTTCCCTCCTCACTTCGTGGCCCTGATCAGTGAGTGCATCACGACTACCAAATTTTCCATCTCAATCAATGGAGAGATCTGCGGATACTTCAACGGAGCAAAGGGATTACGGCAAGGAGACTCAATATCTCCCTACCTCTTTACTTTAGCGATGGAAGTATTCACCAGTATGCTAAACCGAGCTTTCACAAACAACTCTATTGGCCACCATCCCACAGCAGTTGATCCTCAGGTGACACATTTGGCCTTCGCGGACGACATTATGGTGTTCTTCGATGGATCGAGGGAGTCCCTGGTAAACATCACCACTGTACTTCATGACTTCTACAGCATCTCTGGGCTCCAAATGAACAGAGCTAAGACTGACCTGTTTTTAGCGCGGATGAAACAGAATGAAACCGACAGGCTTACTTCCCTTGGTTTCAATCTTGGTTCATTGCCCATTCGCTACTTAGGCTTGCCTCTGATGCATAGAAAACTTTGCATTGCGGATTACAGACCCCTCATTGACAAATTAACGGCTAAATTCTCGTCGTGGTCGGCCAGAGCTTTGTCTTATGCAGGAAGGAAGGAGTTGATCTCATCTGTCATATATGGTACAGTCAACTTCTGGGCTTCAGCTTTTATACTGCCACAAGGGTGCATTCGGACGATAGAGAGTCTCTGTACAAGATTCTTGTGGAGTGGGGATATAACTAAGCGACCAAATGCAAAAGTTTCCTGGGAAAACCTCTGCTTACCTAAAGAGGAAGGAGGGCTTGGTTTCCGCAGTTTCAAGCAATGGAACAGAACTCTCTGCCTAAAGCTGATATGGAGGCTATTTGCTGCAAGAGATTCTCTGTGGGCTGACTGGATTCGCAATAATAAGATTAAAGATGGTGTGTTCTGGTCCCTTGATGAAAAGAAGCATACCTCTTGGACATGGAGATCCCTGCTTCAGCTAAGACCTCTTGCCTCTCGGTTTATTCGTTGTTCTGTGGGTAATGGGATGCGCGCAAGCTTTTGGTACGATTGGTGGTCCCCTCTCGGTCCCCTCATAAATGTGTTTGGGACAACCGGGCCTTCTCAAACAGGCATCCCCTTGATGGGAACAGTGGCCAATGCCTGCTCCACCTCAGGGTGGCGTATTCGACCAACAAGATCTCCTCAAGCGGAACTGCTCCTAACGCATTTAACTACCATTCATCTGCCAGTTACCAGCACTGAGCCCGACGTTTACATTTGGGAGATAGAGGGAGAGACGCTTACAGAATTTAGCACCGGAAAAACCTGGGAATCGATACGGTTCAGGCGTCAACCTCTCGCATGGACAGAGCATGTATGGTTCAAAGGCGCCATCCCGCGCCATGCGTTCATGATGTGGCTTGCCCATCTTGACCGTATCCCCACAAGAACTCGCTTGGCAAACTGGGGGTTACAAATAAATACAACCTGCTGTATATGCGGCTTGTATCCGGAATCAAGAGATCACCTTTTTCTACATTGTGATTTTAGCGAAGAACTATGGCAGGAAGCAACCCGAAGACTGGGATATCCCCCGTTCGTGTTCCACACCTGGGAAGCTTTGTCAGCATGGCTCAACAGTAAGGACTCCACATCAACCCAAACATTGCGGAGACTAGTAGTGCAGGCTCTTATCTACTCCATCTGGCTAGAAAGGAATAACCGCCTCCACAACAGTCATGCCACACCTTCCCATATCCTGTTCAAGCAATTGGACAGACTGGTCCGGGACGCAATCATAGCAAAGAGGCATCGGAAGAACTTCAAAAACGCAATGCAGAGCTGGTTTAGATTCCTATAAAATATTTTGTATTTCAGATTACTCCTCGTTTTTATTTTTTTTTTGGGCGAGGACTATCTACTGTATTAAGGCCATTGTACTCAGTACGATCTATTTTCATTAATGAAAATTCACATATTTACAAAAAAAAAAGGTAGGTGATTCTAAAGGATGGAGCGTGTACAACAGTTACTACTATTACAGGTGGAGTAAAGATAGACAATTTCGTGTTGGAGATACTCTCTTTTTCCAATACAACAACAAACTCAACGACGTTAGAGAACTCAGCGATGATCTTGACTTCAAATCATGTGAACCAAATTCTACCGTAGCTGTGTACAAGACGGGACACGATCTCATTAAGCTCACCAAACCAGGAGTGCATTATTTTGTAAGCTTAAAGACCGGTCTTTGTCAGGCTGGCATTAAGCTTCGAGTCACCGTGCAACCATCAACCGAAGACGTTATTTTGCCTGATGTTCCCAAGAGGCTCTCACGTATTAACCGCTGCAGCAGGTGGCGGCCCTGGTTATGCATTTTCAGACCTCATCACTAAGCATTCAAATTAGTTTATAGGGTTTTTGTTGGTGTTATTTNTATTTAAAAAAAAAAAAATTTTGGTTTTCTTTTTGTTAGTCGTTTAATGGTTGGAATACATTGTTTCGTTTAATTATTTTTATATATTTTTCTTAATTTTTTTGACGTTTCTATTTAGTTTGATCATGTGAATATATAATCTCTGTAATTCTAATAAAGTACATAATAATGATAATGTAATTTTTCTACACCATCAAATAGAAAATAATTTAATTATATGATGATATTAATTTTATAAACCATTACAAAACCTTTAATATATTATCATTTACACAAACTTATCATAATTAAAACGTATAAATATATTTTAAAATTTTGATTTAACGAAAATGTCTAAGAATATCAAATTAAATTTAGCATTCCCCAAATTTAGTACCTAACATACAACTATAAATATATTCAAATCCCAAAAAACCTTTAATGTTAATTATTCGAATTATGAATAAAAAGACTAACCATATTTAAAAGCTGTTTAGAGATAATAAGGAAATCTAAATAAAATCAATCACCCTAATAATTAGCACTTGACATGAACACTCTAAATTAAATGAATAATTTAATTTTGATATTTTTGGGAACAATAGTGTCTAATTTGATTTTGATATTTTTGGGAACAATAGTGTATAATTTGATTTCAAATCTACAAACTAACCAAAAATAAAATTCAATTTTCAGTTATACGTAATAGTTTACAAAATCATATCACAATAGTTATAATATTTGCAAGTATAATCTTAATCTTAAATATGTTGACAAAAAAAAAACTTAATCATAAATATAGATTTTGATTTATTTTGGAAATTGAGCATATATACCTCGAATCTATATTTAAACATTTGATTCCCAAATAGATTATTAAGACCATATTTATGACAGTGTTAATTAACCCTAAATATTGAAATCGACTTTATTTTTCATATAAATATAGAAGTCCACTAACATATTCACTCCTCACTAATCATTGAAATTTTTCAATTTTTATTGATATTTTTAACTTTTGTCGAAACAATAAATGTTGCATGGTTTCAAGCGAGATATACATGTTTCTTGAATAACTTCAATGAAACATAAGGTGCTTTTTTGAATCTTCTTTTCTGATAGCAATTATTTGCTCATGTGTCAATCTGTTAGTTTTTATATAAAGATCGACCAATTATTTTGTTTCTTTGGTTATGATTTTTTTTTTTTTTGTTATCTGATAGAACACAAGTCTGAAACAATTACAAATGGGAAATGGGAGAAAAGAAAAACTGAAGTTCCAAAAAAACAAATTAGCCACCAGCTTGCACTTGCTACTGAGATCAAAAGATCCTCCAAGTGTACTAGTTGAAACCAGAGGATCAACACTCATTATGATCATACCCTCTGCTAAATGATTGCTTCGAATTACTTAACCACCCGCCTCAAGTCGCACTTGGTCAAGTAACCAAGAAGGGCCTCCCAGTGATAAGTAAGACTGCAGGCGTCCATCACGTGTGACACTATTAGCGATTGCCTTTGCCACCTTATTTGGTGAAACCGCAACTTGGTGACATTCCCAGAAAGCAAAACTAGACAGTATATTCTGGATATCCCGAAGTAAGAACCCATATCGTGGCCACTCCTTTGTGTTGTTTATAGCCTCAACAGCCAAAGTATTATCCAACACCACCTCAATCCGAACCACATGTAAAGTATGCAAAGCCTCTAATGCCCACAAGGAACATCGCAAAAAAGCTAGCACATGTGATTCTGTGGGTTGTAGTGCATGTCTAGCATGATATAGAACTTCACCTCGATTGTAACGCCCCCGAACCGCTCTATGACCACGCAGGCCACTGGATGGCACCGGGACGCCACTATGAGAACACGCACCAACAGTCCGGCCGGGTGCAAGAACAAATCAGGCCCCATTGGCCAGTCCGTCGACGAGGTTCCCGTCCACACGACACATCCTTTGGGCTTTGCAACCTTACGGACACGCCGTGTGTTGTGCTGACTCGGACAAAGCCCATATCAGCACTACTCACACGATTAAGATAAAACCGAATTCATTAAAATTTAAAAGGAGTTTACTACAACTTTTACACAAAAGATCGACAAGGCTTACTGCCAAAGTTTGGTTCACAACAAAACATACTTTGAATTTTACAATAGACACCAAAATAAAAAATAAAAACTACTCCGGAGTCCTATCGTTCACCATGCCCTCTAGTTCCCTCTACGGTTACCTGCAGCACAAAATATTTATCATAAGTAATCTAAGATTACTTAGTGAGCTCAGGGTTCCTGCAACAAAATAAACCCCAATTCCCCATCCCCAAAACATTAACAATAACATGCAAGCGCAATCAATCAACAAGCAAGCAAGATAAACGTAAACAAGCAAGCACACAACACACAAGCAATCAGAGATCATATGCGGAAGCTGAAGCTAAGCAAAAATAATCTACAAACAATTGCAACTACAAGCAATACTACACAACAACATGCACAAATTAACTTGAAATAAAACAAAGTTTTAAACAAGTTCACATTTACTAGGGCCCGGTATGCATCATGTCCTTAAACCCCTCATGAATCCCCGAATCGCAACCACAAAGGCATGCGATCAGATCTCACTTAAAGCCACACCGTCGTGTAGAGAGCCTCGGCCAGGGTAGCAAGCCCAGTAACCTCCGAGCTCTTCGTAGCCAACCCTACAAACACACGAACATGGGTTGCATGTCGTGGCTGCATGTGGTACAGAATGGGAAGGACTGCAATACCAAGTCTTACAACACTTAGCCGGAATTTCTCGCGGACTAAAATGCTTTAAGACTTCACCAAAATTAATACTTGAGTTTATATGGTTTTCAAGCTCATAAGTTTTCAAGTATTTTAACTAGTTATCGCCCTTGTTACTAGAACATTTCGAACTAGTAACCGGCATAACCTTACCCCGCATGCATTTAAACAAGAAAGACATAAAAGAAATTCAAGCAAATGCATCTAAATGATCCATGCAAACCGCGCACTAGATGGATATCTTTAGTTCCCATCTAAGCCGGCAAAGTATGTGCCTGAACTCACAGTATACCGTCGACGATCGGTCTGCTTTGATGAAGCTATACTCGCGGCACAGTTGGATCTCCTCTTTGGTTAGGATCGATTTCCTTCTCGATCTAACCTTGGTCAGTAGTCGATAGTCTTAGTCTTGCGTCTTCTTATCTTCCCTCTCTTCACTCGCGCAGCACTTCGCTCCCTCTTCTCTTCTCTCTCGCTCTCCCTCTCTTTCTCTCTCAAAAATTTCCTCTCCTTACCCCCTTATGTCTTGTGCGGAAATGAGAGAGTGGAGAGCTTTATTTATAGAAAAGTTGGGCGGTGGCACTCGCCAATTGATGTTGAGCGAGTGGTCCTTTATTTGCCACAAAATTTTGTAAGGCATATGCGCTCATGACTTGGCTCAATGTTGCCCACTTCTTTCCCCTTGAATCACTTGGCAAAAATTAATGAGACTTGGCTTGATTCGCATCCACTCCTCTTCTTTGGTGTAGAATGGCATGACTTGGCCTCCTTAAACACCACTTCTTCCTTAGGATTTCTTTGGTGAAAAATCGCATGACTTGGCCACCTTAATCACCACTTCTTAATTTCCACTAAATCCCACTAAGCTTCCTTGATTAAAATAATCTCCACTAACTTTTTTTGATTAAAATAACCCTCCACCAAGAATTTTTTAATCTTTAACTTTGGGAAATTAATCCTTGATTAATTCCTTAATGAGAAAGAAGCTTTTATCTCCCAAATTTGCTTGCTTAGTCGATCCGCGGTCTTTGATCGTTCGCGGATCGTCAGTCGGACACCATCGGGTATTGGTCGATCTTTCGGTCGATCGGTCGATGCGATACGACCATCGCGGTCATTAGTCGAGCGGATGAAATTTCCTCGGACCTTTCTTCAGCAATTCTTCTAAGCTTCCTTCTGGCTTCCTCATTTGGTCCTTTGACCTTGGGTTTTCATCTTGAATTTTTTTACCCCTTGGTGAGGGTCACTACATCGATGGTCTCTCGTAATCCATGCGCCACCAATCAATGATGAGCTATTGTGCCAGGACGCAGCAATGTTGCACTTAACAACACCTACCATCGGATTTTTCCATTTCACCTCCATGATTGGTGTTCTCCCCTCCCATTTTACACCTAGATTACGAGAATATGATTGAGCTGCCATCCATTAAGAAGAGTCCTGGAAAGCCTTCAAAACCAGTTCTCTTATATCGCCTTGTTTGCCTTGGAATACAAAGTTATTCCTCCATTTCCATATGCCCCACAGAAGCCATGGGATTGATCTACATATGTCCTCAGGAATTCTCTCTTCTTGTATCAAGGCCAATAAATGCAGTTCATCGGAGAAACCATTTTGTGGCAAAGGCACATTTGCTAAAGCATATGCCTGTCTCGCTACAGGGCAGGCAAATAACATATGACAGATTGCCTCCTCCTGATATCCACAAACCGCACATCGTGAGTCCATAATTAAACCTCTTGATGCTAATCTCTCAAAGACAGCTAAAGCCCCAGACAACATGCGCCACAAAAAGGTTTTGATTTTTGGCACCGTCTTAAGGTTCCAAACCTTAGCTTGAACTCCCTCCACCTTCACCACACTTTGTGGACGAGTGACATATAGTGTCGGTAATGTGCGAGCTAGCCAATACCCACTCTTGACCGTGTAAGCTCCATATGGCGTATAAGGCCAGATGAACCGATCCTTCTTGTTTTCCTCAATACCCATAGCCAGGATTTGTTGAGCATCCGCAAGTGGAAACAACTCATTGATCTTGTTTATCTCCCACTGTCTATTGTTTGGAGTCCTCAGCTCTGACACCCTCAACTTCATATTGAAGAAGGACTGTAATCGGTAGGGAGCTCTTGGATGTTTCTCAAAAAGTCATTTCTCTCTCCAGAAAATGGTATCCACTCCGTCCCCAATCATCTTCATCAATCCTTGTTTTAACAAGTTTCGACCATGGAGGATGCTTCTCCACGCATAGGATGGTCTCGAACCCGAACCACACGTCAAAATTGATGTTTTACGAAAATATCGACTTCTGTAGAAACGAGCTACCAATGAGTCCGGATTATTTAAGATGCGCCAAGCCTGTTTGGCGAGTAAAGCTTGGTTGAAATCTCCCAGGTCTTTAAACTCATACCACCCTCGGACTTGGACTTGCACATTTTGGACCACGCAACCCATGCTATCTTCCTTTTCCCCTAACAACTACTCCACCAAAACTCACACATAGCACTTGTGATTTTCCGCCACAAGTTCTTGCTCAGTCTGAAACATGACATGGCATACACTGGTAAGGCCATAGCCACTGGCTTTAACAATATCTCCTTACCTCCCAGCGATAGAGATTTAGCATACTAACCATACAACCGTTTCTTGAGCTTATCTCCAATAAAGGCCAGGAGAGCTTGTTTAGAGCCGGAAAAACACTCTGGTAATCCTAAGTATGAGCCTGCCCCACCTTCAGCCGTAATCCCCAGAATTTGTTTAACCTCTGTTTTAACTGTTGCAGGCGTCTTGCTTCCAAAAGTGATTGTGGACTTAGCAAAGTTGATCTGTTGGCCAGATGCCTTCCCATACAGATGTAAACAGCACAATATCTCTTCACATTCCTCTTTTTTTTACACGACAGATGAGCAAACTATCATCTGCAAAAAGTAAATGCTGAACTACAGGGCATGACTCATTAAAGCTGAACCCAGTGAGCTTTCCCTGTAATCTCCGTTTCTCCATGACATGTATGAGAGCCTCTGCATATAGTATGAAAAGAAAAGGAGACAGAGGATCCCCGTGTCTGATCCCCCTCTCTGGTTTAACAAAACCAAATGCACTACCATTTATTAAAACCGAGTACGTCACAGATGTAACACACATCATAATCCATTTGACCCACTGATCATTGAATCCCATCTTGGTCAACAATTGTTTGAGAAACTCCCACTCAACTTTGTTGTAGGCTTTTGAAATATCCGTTTTAATGGCAATATACTCTGAGTTGAATTTAGCATGTGTGCGAAGTGCATGTACAATCTCATGTGCAATGAGTATATTATCTGAGATAAGACGCCCCGAGACAAAAGCCCCCTGAGTCTCTGAAACCAATGACGGTAGACACTTTTTCAACCGCGTACATAAGACCTTGGAGACAATCTTATACAAGACCGAACATAAGCTGATTGGTCGCATATCCACCATGTTATTCGCATTGTCCTTCTTTGGGATGAGACAGATTTGAGTATGGTTCCATTCCTGATGTAAGTTACCAGTTGCAAAAATCTCCTGACCTCTGTGACAATGTCAGGCCCCACTACTGTCCAATACCTTCGAAAGAAGGCCCCTGTCCAACCATCTGCTCTTGGAGCGCTGTCACCCTTGATGTTATAGGCAGCCTCTTTGATTTCTTGAGCTGTAACCGGGGCCATCAGATGTTGATTCATCTCCTCCGTAACTCTTGGCTCCATACCCTCCAATAACTCTTCAAAACTATCAGGCTTCGAGAATTTGAACAATTCTATGAAATACTCCGCAGCAATATTACCTTTCGAACCCTCCTCAAAGCATTCAAACCCATTCTTGTCAGTTGGTGAGTTAAGTCAGTTCTTGAGCCTTCTGTATGTAACCGCACCATGGAAGAACACCTTGTTCTTATCACCTGCCTGAAGCCATGACTCACGACTCTTAGATCGCCAATAATTCTCTTCCTCCATAAACGCTAATGTAAGCTCCCATTTGATTTGGCGTAGTTTGTGGAAGCTGGGGAACTGCTTTGTAGACTCCTCTTCAAGATCCTTACGCAAATGCTGAATTTGTGTCAAAGAATTAGAAGGATGTTCTCTTTTCCATCTAGCTATAGCCTTCCTGCACCGCGTTAGACCACCCTGAACTGATTTACACTGACAGCCATTTTCCAAAGCCCACTGCTCTTTGATAATCTCCAATGTTTCCGGCTTGTTGATCCACCGCTTTACAAAGATAAACCTACCTTTAAACCTTGTGCTCTCACCAACTAATCTTGTAATTATTGGTCGATGATCAGATCCCATAAGGTCTAAATACTCTGTGTGGCTTCGCGGGAACAGCCTAAACCACTTACTATTCCCAAAACTTCTATACAACCGACATTGTACCCATACATTTTCTCTTCTACCACCCCAAGAGAGTTTATTTCTAGAACTAGGGATTTCTTTAATCCTGCTGCTTCTCGCCATAGTTCTGAACGGATAGAAAGAACTTTCAGGTCTCCTCGGTCCACCCAATATTTCTGAGTTATCCATTATTTCATTAAAATCACCTGTAAGAAACCAAGGTTCATTTCACCGTATACCAATTTGAGTGATACGTTCCCACACCTCCTCTCTCAAATTACGCACTGGATCTCCATAAACAAAAGTGATATAAAAAACCATGGAGCCTTGACTAACTTTGGTATCAATCACTCGTGTATCAGACTGCAGAATCTCTACACGGTACAGATCTTTCCAGAACAAAGCCAAGCCACCACTTAATCCAATTGGATCCACAATGTGCACTTGATCATACCCCATCCACTCTTTCACTCCCATAACGTGATCAATGGAGTTTTTAGTCTCGAGGAGGAACAAAAAGTCCAGATAATGCTCACGACGTATCTCCTTCAGACGTCAAACTGCCGAGGTGCTCCCCATTCCTTGGCAGTTCCAACTGAGTACACTCATTGAGTACTGGATGGTTTCTGGAAAACCACCAAATCCGTTTTGTCAGCCTCACCCTTCAGACCTTGTTCACAAGCTGCATCACTACTTCGACCCTGTGTCTCTAAATTAGAGCATCTCTCAACCGTGGTGTGAACCACCTCTGAATCCCTCTTTAAAAACTTAGAAGAAATATCTCCCTCCTCTAATGCTTTCCTCTTAGCAAAATTGCCACTCTGGATTCCTTCTGGAGCTTCTCCTAAGAGACCGACAGCATCACTAGAGGAAATGACAGACGCTTCCTTTGCTCTTCGTTTCCAGGATGACAACTTCTTCTGACTCTGACCCTTTTTACTAGCACGGTTTCCACTCTCTCTAGTAGATATACCAACACAGAAACCTGCAGCGCCAGCTTGATCCATTTCCAATCTATCCTGCATTTGCAGCGCAGGATTAACTTTGTTGATACCAAGGTTAGCTGGTACTGTTCTCCTCTGGGATAAGCCACCACTACCATCCTCCGTCTCCTTAGTAGTGGCATGTGCCTGAAGCGAGTCTGCAAGCATGTTTTGAAGATATGCAAACACCGGTATAGAGTTCAAAGTTGACCGTAGTATTTGTTCCCTTTGACCTGCCAAAGACGGATCACCTGATAACAAGTATTTCTGCATCTCCGCTAAGACTTCAGGGACCACGATGTTGGATTGTGATTGACAACCAGGTGAGGTCTGTTGTGTCAGAAAAGGTAGAGTTGCATTCGGCAAATCCTTGGGAAAGCGTTTATCTCTAGTCGAGCCCTTCCAACGCTCCTCAATTCCGCCAGCCGTACCTCTCGTATCCTTTATCAAAAAAGGGCATCTTTGTTTCTCATGAGTCAGCCTCAAGCAATGGAAACAATATTTGCGTACTCTCTCATACTCAACGTTTACCATCGCAAGTTCACCCTTGGGAAGCTGAACCGATTTAGTCTTGACCAACAGATTAGCTGCGTCAAAGATAATCTTTACCCGAACAAAGGCGTTGTATTGTGACCTTTCCTGATCAAAAGCAACTTCTTTCACATAGCCAATCCTCCCCGCAATGGCTTTGATTGTCTTGATGGTGAGAAAATTAACCAGGATATTACTAAGTCTGATCCAAAGTGGAAAAGTACGGAGGAAGTTTGCCGGTGGCGATTCCACCCATCGCTCCAGTATCATGCCCCACTCATCAAAGGTCCAAAAATCCATCTTCAGGACTCTCTCTAAATCACTTTCCAACTGGAAAATGAATTGGAACATATCATGGGACAGTGCTATGCCTCTGACTCTCTCATAGACTCCCCAAACCCTTGACATCTTCATTATCATCTTGGACATCTTTTGACATTCCGGATTCAGCAATCTCCCCACCATACTTAGTTTGCACTCCACTGCAGCTCCAAAATTGCATTCCTCCGTTAGAATCACAGGGCTATCATCTTCAATCGACATCTCTTTCATGGCCAAGCTCAGATTTGCGTCCATTAGAAGAAGGAAGAACCCGACCTCAACTTGCAGAAATCTTTGATAAAAACCCTAATACCCACGGTGGTGAAGATTTAGAGGCTAAATCTTCTGATAAAGATTTGAAAATATTTCGAAAATATTCTCCCGAAATCCATGGTCCCAGCAAGATTTTGGATATCTCGATATCCCAAAGAATTTGCAACCCAGAGCTGCATTTTTCCGGCAAAGCAATTTGTCTTCGGCTGAAAATCCCATCGGGTATGGGTAAGTGAGAGACTCTCAATGAAACTGAGGGTTCTCAGCAAAACACGACGAATATCATTATTTTATCATCCAATACCCAATTGTCTTAGTTTCTTTTGGTTATGATTTGTTGATAGATTGTGTTTAACTTGGAAACAAAAATTAATTTGAACGTATCCAAAAATAATATAGATTTATAAATAATAATAAAAATACAAATTTGAATGTAGCTTTTGTTTTTATGTGCTTCAATTTGACAGATAAACACATTTCACTACCCTATATTTTTATGCCCCTTAACATATATTTCAAAAAATTTAAGAACAAATTTGGTGTATAACATATAGACCGATGATTGGAATTTCTTTTGCATGAATGCAATGTTTTTAAAACCAGACCGGAAGGTGAACCGGAAATTTTTCGGGTCACTGGGTCAACCGGTCGGATCGGATCGGTTGAACCACAGGTCAATTAGTTTATTGATTTGTTTACATTTTATAAATATAATAACATCTACTTTTCTATAAATATATGAACTAAACATACATAATTAAATATAAACAACTAAAATTAATTTTTTAAATGATTAGATAAAATAACTAAGTAATTTTTCATTAAATAACAACATTTAATTTTAATTTAGTTTGAGTTTGAAATGTGATAAAAATAAATTATTTTAATTTGATACTGACCTGTTGGTCCGACCCGCCGGTTCAACCACCGGTTCACGGGTTTTGGCGGGTTTTTAGTTGTCCGTTTTTTAGAGGTAACCCGGACCGGAAAGTCTACCGGGTCACAATTGGACCGGTCTGACCGACTGATCCGGTCCGGGTTTAAAAACATTGCATGAAAGAGAGACATATTGGCTGAGATAAGATAATTGTTGGTAGAAGGGAGATAATTTGATATATAAGCTCATTGAAATTTGATATTGCCAATTTTTTTTCATTCCACTATTTTATTCAAACTCATTACACAATATATGATTTAATATAATTGATTATACTAAAGTTTATATGTCGTATATATCTGTAAATATTCTCCCGTGCTGTAGCGCGGGTGAGATCCTAGTTACATTAAAAAACAAAACTGAAACCTAAGCAAAAAAAGATTGGAGAAAGTTTCGAAATTTATAGAAATAAAAAGAAAATAAACTAAACTTAATCCAAATAAGACAAGGATTATGATTAGGGATTTAGGGATCGTGAAACCCTATAAATAGAGCTTATACGTGACTTCTTTTTTCACCAAACACATTCATCCATACTTCTCTTTCTCATTCAGCGAGCTGTGAGTTTAGAGATCTTTTTGTCTTTTGCTTCCAATTCATACGATCGGAATCATGGTCACCAAGAAGATCTTTGGCTTCATGGTCGTGATCATGTTTCTCTTGAGTTGCACCTCGGCTAAACTATACACAGTCGGTGGTGACTATGGATGGACTATCAAGGACGACTCTTGGGCTGAACATAAGAAATTCCACGTCGGAGATTCCCTCGTCTTTGAGTACGATCAAGACATCAACGACGTCGCTCAAGTTTCCAGCGCCTTAGAGTATGATTCATGCAATTCTTCTTCTCCTAAAGTTGTTTACAACACCGGATACGATGTTGTAACCTTCAAGGAACCAGGACATCACTACTTCATCACCTCAAATGAATTTCAATGCCGCGTCTCGGGACTTAAATATGACGTTTTTGTCGTCAATGACATGTCACCTCCGATTCCTTCACCACCACCACCGAGCAAGGTCCATGAACCGTCACGTCCGGCTCCTCCACCATCACCAAGCAAGAACCATGCCCCTTCACGTCAGATTCCTCCTCCACCACCGAGCATGAACCATGAACCGCCACGTCCGACTTCTCCGCCACCACCACCCCCGAGCAAGAGAGGAAAGATCTACAAGGTAGGTGATTTTAAAGGATGGAGCGTGTACAACAGTTACTACTATTACAGGTGGAGTAAAGATAGACAATTTCGTGTTGGAGATACTCTCTTTTTCCAATACAACAACAAACTCAACGACGTTAGAGAACTCAGCGATGATCTTGACTTCAGATCATGTGAACCAAATTCTACCGTAGCTGTATACAAGACGGGACACGATCTCATTAAGCTCACCAAACCAGGAGTGCATTATTTTGTAAGCTTAAAGACCGGTCTTTGTCAGGCTGGCATTAAGCTTCGAGTCACCGTGCAACCATCAACCGAAGACGTTACTTTGCCGGATGTTCCCAAGAGGCTCTCACCTATTAACCGCTGCAGCAGGTGGCGGCCCTGGTTATGCATTTTCAGACCTCATCACTAAGCATTGGAATTAGTTTAAGGGTTTTTGTTGGTGTTATTTAAGATTTTTTATTAATTTTTTTTGGTTTTCTTTTTATTAGTCGTTTAATGGTTGAAATACATTGTTTCGTTTAATTATTTTCATATATTTTTCTTAATTTTTTTGACGTTTCTACTTAGTTTGATCATGTGAATATATGCCCATAAAGTCATAAACGTGAACATGTTCCATATAATTACATTGTCGTACATGTGTTAGATTCTAAGCTGCAACGAAAAGACTAGTTAGTCAATTAAGGATGCCTCAATGAATTATATAATGGGCAATTCTTATCTAATTCCGTACGTGCTTATCGCAAGGAGTATATATTTGGCTTACTAAATATTTCGTTTTAACTTTTTCTGTAATTATCGTGAATAGTGAATACTACACCACTAACGATTCAATATGAAAGTTAAACAATATTGTTTTTTCTTTTTATCAATTATAGATGCCATAATGAAACTCGAATCAAGAGTTAAAGAAAATCAAAGAGCGCTTAAATTAATCTTGATGCATGTTGTTTTATGAAAGAAACGGCCAATTACTAATGAATAGCTTCTTTTTAATGAAGACCAAAACCTAATTAGAAACATCTTTCAGATAGCAAATATTTATTATTTTAGAAATAATTCATTTATATCATCTAATTTTGAATAAATAAATAAATTTTTGAAGATAATGATAGAAAATATTAATTAATATATGATTTTTTTCTTTATCTACTTTTTTTTTTATGCTTGGGTTCTAAGTGATGGAGAGGACTGACTGATTTTAGCTTTATTTTCTTCTAATAATGTAAGAAAACATTATATATTTTCATTCATAACAGACCAAATATATAGTGTTATGAAATATATAAAGAGAGAATTGTCGTTTGGATCTCCTTGAATCGGTTTAAAACAGTGAATCAAGAATATAATGTGATATTTCGATATATATGATGACACGAACGTAATATAGAGTTTTTTGACAAAAAAAAATGGTAATATAGAGTTTTTTCCAGCAAAATGAAGTTTATCAAGAATAAAATTTGTCAACATACAAAGGTTCCATCATCCATATATGAGGATTTACACAATCAATATAGAAATATGTATTAAGGATCATCCATACATGAGGATTTACACAATCAGTATAGAAATCTGTATTAAGGCAGCCTAGTTATGCTAACAAATGTGCTACTTCATTGGTTGAACGATGTGAAAATTCAAAGCGAACCACTTGGAAATGTCTCGAACAGAGTTTAATATCTTGTAGCAAGCTATAAATGGAGACGTCCATCAAGTGACCATTGACAACATCAATCAATGTTTTACGATCGCCTTCAAAACATACATTGTCAAAGCCCAGGGTTGAAGTTTGTTGCATAGCAAACAGTAAAGCTTCCGCTTCAGCTTCTAGTGGAGATAGTGCGGCTCGAAGGACACCTGATCCCCAAGATGAATCAACAACTAAGGAATCACGTACGACCATCCTCCCATATTTTTGTTGGAAACCGCCGAAAAACTAACATCAAAGTTGCATTTCACAAATGGAATTTGAGGTCGTACCCAAAGGTGATCATGTGACTGTATTCTTGGAAAAGAACTTTGTATGTGGGCGTCTGTAGCATTAATACATTCCGAAACATCACCCTTGGATTGTTGTAGGCTGTGTTGATGATCTTCAGGAACATTGTTGAAAATAAAATTGTTACGAGATTTCCATATATTCCAGATGAGCCAGAAGGGTAAGATTTTAAGTTCTGTGAAATCGAATTGTCATTGTACACAACTAACAAAGTAGAAACATTAGTTTTCAGGTTTGTTAAATGGAATGGAGAAGGCAGAGGAATATTTGTCAAATTCGAAAACAACTGAGATGCACAGCAGGTGAAAAGAATGTGATTAATTAATTCTTCCGATCGTTTGCAGCGTCGACAAACTTTGTAAATAGATACCCAACGAGAATCTAATCTTGTTGATGTTCCCATCCATTTGGATAAAACATTCCAGAGAAAGTGTTTAATTTAAGATAAAATCTTCAATTTCCATATTTGACTTTTCAGAACTATGGAACCATGTGGGATAACTGAGGCAGGGACATTATCAGGTGGGTCATGAGTAGATAACCAATAACCAGAACAAACAGTATACTCTCCTGAGCTATTGTAGTGTAATTAATTTTCAGAACGTAATATAAAGTTATGTGGATGTTTATCGCTTGGTTTGAACAATGACTCAGTTTCACCACTATCTGTTGTTTTGTTAATCAAAAACACTAATATTCGATGTGTATTTGATTCCATTGATCAGGAACTCATCATTGTTTTGTTCTTTTTTCTTTTTCTTAAATAATAAAAATTCATCATGGTTATTTTTAGCCTATACAAGATTTTGAAACGATAAGTATGTATAATATGATATCGTGTAGTCGTCAAAAGAAAAAGGTATGTACGATCAAACACAGCATTTTATAAATCTTATTATCCATTTAATATATTAATCCTATTATGACAAAAAAAAAACATTACTTTATTCATTATGAAAACATTACTTTATTTAATTTATGCACAAGACAAGCCCTTAAATAAGAAAGTCACTAAAAGAAATAAAACCTAATCAGTAGATGATTGCAAAAAAGTGAATATAATTCCAAAAGGAACAACATACGTACATATAGTATGATGTATACACAAACAAAGAAATTAGAATTAACTTCGATTCATCTATAGAAAAGGAAATAAAGTAAACTTAATCCTAAAAAAAGAAAAAGTAAACTTAATCTTAAGATTATTTTAAGATTATTACATATCAATTTGTAATTCTATAAAATAAGATAAGATATTCCGTTATATTATACTAAAAAAAAATTATAGCATAATCAGAAAAAGTTTTGAAATATAAAGAGACAAAAAGGAAATAAACTAAACTTAATCCAAATAAGACAAGGATTATGATTAGGGATTTAGGGATCGTGAAACTCTATAAATAGAGCTTATACGTGACTTCTTTTTTCACCAAACACATTCATCCATACTTCTCTTTCTCATTCAGCGAGCTGTGAGTTTAGAGATCTTTTTGTCTTTTGCTTCCAATTCATACGATCGGAATCATGGTCACCAAGAAGATCTTTGGCTTCATGGTCGTGATCATGTTTCTCTTGAGTTGCACCTCGGCTAAACTATACACAGTCGGTGGTGACTATGGATGGACTATCAAGGACGACTCTTGGGCTGAACATAAGAAATTCCACGTCGGAGATTCCCTCGTCTTTGAGTACGATCAAGACATCAACGACGTCGCTCAAGTTTCCAGCGCCTTAGAGTATGATTCATGCAATTCTTCTTCTCCTAAAGTTGTTTACAACACCGGATACGATGTTGTAACCTTCAAGGAACCAGGACATCACTACTTCATCACCTCAAATGAATTTCAATGCCGCGTCTCGGGACTTAAATATGACGTTTTTGTCGTCAATGACATGTCACCTCCGATTCCTTCACCACCACCACCGAGCAAGGTCCATGAACCGTCACGTCCGGCTCCTCCACCATCACCAAGCAAGAACCATGCCCCTTCACGTCAGATTCCTCCTCCACCACCGAGCATGAACCATGAACCGCCACGTCCGACTTCTCCGCCACCACCACCCCCGAGCAAGAGAGGAAAGATCTACAAGGTAGGTGATTTTAAAGGATGGA
>NC_025693.1:23477486-23483905 GCF_000633955.1 Camelina sativa
CCACCACCCCCGAGCAAGAGAGGAAAGATCTACAAGGTAGGTGATTCTAAAGGATGGAGCGTGTACAACAGTTACTACTATTACAGGTGGAGTAAAGATAGACAATTTCGTGTTGGAGATACTCTCTTTTTCCAATACAACAACAAACTCAACGACGTTAGAGAACTCAGCGATGATCTTGACTTCAAATCATGTGAACCAAATTCTACCGTAGCTGTGTACAAGACGGGACACGATCTCATTAAGCTCACCAAACCAGGAGTGCATTATTTTGTAAGCTTAAAGACCGGTCTTTGTCAGGCTGGCATTAAGCTTCGAGTCACGGTGCAAACATCAACCGAAGACGTTATTTTGCCTGATGTTCCCAAGATGCTCTCACCTATTAACCGCTGCAGCAGGTGGCGGCCCTGGTTATGCATTTTCAGACCTCATCACTAAGCATTCGGATCACTTATATATGGAACTTATTAGTTTAAGGTTTTTTTTTTGGTGTTATTAATTAAGAGTTTTTTTAGTTTCTTTTTGTTTTAGTTGTTTAGTGGTTGAAATAAATCGTTTCGTTTAAATTTTGTCTTCTATATTTTCTTCAATCTTCAACGTTTTTATTTAGTTTGATTATGAGAATTCTGAATGTCCATAAAGTCGTAAACATGAACATGTTCCACATATCCATGTGTTAGATTCTGAGCAGCAACGGAGAGCCTTGTAAACCGTAACGGTGTATATCACAAAGGATTTAGTGCAGGTCGTAACTCGCAACTATTTTGCTTTCTGTTTATCTTAATATATCAGTATCACATTAACGAAACTCTCGACTTAATTAGGACAAAAAGAATCAATGAGAATTTAAATGATTAATCATGATGTTGTTTCTTTGAAAGTAACACTTGCATGAAAGAATCCACAGGTCAAGCACATATTGATAAATAGCTTTTTCTTAAGACCAATACCTAAAGAAACTTAACAATTCAAATGGAAAAAAGTGTTTCCCAATTCTTATCTTAAAGCAAACCAAACTCTTCTCCCTACAACACAATCATATACAAATCTCCTCTCTCCCAAAACTGAGATACCACAATCCATATGTATGAACAGTAGATCGCTCAGATTTTCAGACAAAACCAAGAATAGTTGAGTCTCGGAAGATTGTGATGAATAGTGTCCTAGTACTACTCGGTGCCCGGCAGTTGAACCATCATATTCGAAGCCTACAATCACAAACCAAATTAATCAATTACCATATTCATAGACTACAAATGCCATTAGTGCTTCAAGATGCTCGATGCTTTTATATGTCAGGGCCTATTCAGATTTCAAGTCTTTGAGCTGGTGTAAAATTTCAAAGGGTGGAGATGCATATATGTCAAAATGTAGATTTCAAAGTCGTTGAACATTGTCTAGTTTTTATTCTTGTTTCTCCTCTATGTGAAGAATATATTAATATATACAATAGTATTAACCTCACTTACTTGAGAGTTTCCATAAGGACCCTGTGGGAATGAACCTTGTTGAGGAAGCTGCGAGAACTGTTCAGAAGGTAAAGACAGGGAAACGATAAGTAGCTCGCACATTTTATAAGAAGAAAAAGATAATGCCTAGGTAAAATGACCGTGTTAATAGAAGATAGATAAGAGTCATTACCTGGGACACTTGGCTTGGTTGGCCATCTCTTTTTCCACTTGATTCCCCACCTTTTCCTGATCCCTTAGTGTCACCCTATCACGCAGATATTAATGGCAGAAGGTAGCAAGAAACCTAATTAGATACAATCATACAAAACATGCCCCTAAAAAAAGGATCGACAGATAAAACTAGACAAACAGAATACTGCGATAAGCTAAAAAAAGGCGAGAGAAATAAGTGAAAGAGGAGAACCACTGACCTCCATCTGCAAAATTCCAATCCATATAGAAGGAAATGAAAAGGAAAAACAGAGATTCAGTGAGTGAAAAAGCAGAAATTTATCGTGATGGCATAGTCATATCAACACAATTTTCACATATAAACTAGGAGCATCAGAAATACACTTGTATCTTTCGCTACCTAATTTTCTCAAAAGTAAACTGAATAAGCTGAAGTGGAACATACCTCTCTGTATCTCATCAAGTAAACCTTCAAGGGTTCAATGTAATCTTCAAAACCTAAAGTGGCCATTGCCCAAAGCAAATCATCTCCATTAATAGTCTTCCTTTTCTCCCTTTGACACTTATCACTCGCTCTGCATATCAAAACGAGCACAAACATCATGAAGCAAATTGACATACCGAGTTAACATAACAACAACACCAATATGCATCAACCTAAACTTAAAAAAAGGAAGAGGCTTTTGCACACTATAACCACAAAAGCAGTATAAGCTTTACACCTACCAAAGGCCAAATACAATTTACAGAACAACAAGGATAATTTTTAATTTTGAGAAAGTAGAGAAAGCCAAAATTACTCGCTAGTGACGAAGCTGATGAACTCAGAGACACATTCCTGCATAGTCTCTTTAGCATCTTTAGCAATTTTGCCATTGAGAGGTAAACCTCTCTTCATGATACGGCTAATGTTAGCGATGGGAAGAAACCTATCCTGCTCACGAACATTCAACGACCTAGGGCTCTGATCTCCGCCGCTCTCATGGCTTCCACCACCACCACCTCCGGTCTGCGATTCCGCCATCTCAGAAACCCTAATTCTCCCCAACATAAACATTGATAATCAGCGATTTCGCTAGAAAATCGATAAATCGGTGAGAATCGAGGGAGAAACCCAGAAAAAAGCGGGAAGAAGCGATGATTACCTGAAGAAGAATTCGAAAAAGAGCGGGAGAGGCAGAGAGAGAAAGAGAAATGTTGATTGGAGGAGGAGACGGAGAAGGGAAGAGAGAGATTGATCTGATCCGACGCTGGAGAAGTGACGAGTTTTGTCTGCGATTCTTAGATTTAGGGCTTTTTCATTTTTTTTTATCAACACCGTCCATTTTTTTTTTCCTTTCTCTGTTGACAACAAAACAATATCTACATTAATATTTTTGCAGTAGTTTTGGCAAAGAAATCTTGGAGTTAGGGATATATTTACATTCATGCCATTATAATTAAGACATTTAAAAGAAATTGAAATAAGCAAAAATTAGGTATGGAAATAAATGTTTTCCTAAAATATCTAAACAAAATAATTTATGTTTTTCTTTTTTAATTACAAGTTTTAAATCTATATATTATTGGAAATTTTAAAATGGTAAGACAGATTACTAAATTGAACTGAAATTTCTTGATAATAAAAATATTTAGTTAATTACGGCGCTTACACTCATACATATTAGCATATTTCAAAATAATTTTATAAATCCTACAAAACATATCAGAAATGATGATTTCTTTAAGATATTTCTAATTTTTTAACCAAGATTTTTGGAAACCACTCATAGAAAAATTCCTACCATTCCTTAAACCACTATAAATACTTCTCATAAGTAAACCGGTTCTTTTACGACAACGTTAAACGCTGATGAAAAGGTGATTTATGTGCTACTTATTATGACTTTTTTACTTTTCCTGTTTTCATATTTTGTACTCTCTCTTAGGATCCATGATTCTATCAATATGTTTTGTGGATTGTCAAATTCGTGAGTTAAATTATTGATTTATATTATACTTTGATATAACATCTTCATTTATTGTATTTTTATGTTTTTCTAATCATTATTCCACATACTTCATAGGCTTTTTTAAATATTAATAGTTAAAGAACAAAAATTGTCTTATGGTACAACACGGAGTAAATCCTAGAATGCAAACCTTTGATGATTTTACATGTTGACAATTTCAAAAGATACTCAATTCTAGATCGATAATAAATTATTATGGACAGGGTCAAATGGCGAGCCAATACGGGTAATTCATCATTTCATTTGTTTGTTTTATTAATATGAGAATATTACAAATATAATATTAAATTGATTAAATTATGATTATGTAAAAAAAACTATCTTACGGTATACTACGGTCAAATCTTAAAATTAACTACCAAAATATAATTATATAAACTTAAACAACAATTATAAATATATATATATAACTACAATTTTTTAAAAAAAAATTAGTTAAACAATCGTTCCGCGGGTTAAAATCTAGTTTATTATTTATTTTCTGAACAATATTCATTTTTCAGCTTTTAAAAATAATTAAGGAATAAAATAGCGATAAAATATAGAATGTTTATTTCGTTTTTCTTTTCGTCAAAATATAGAACATTAATAGAATTATGATTTTCCTTTAATTGTTTGTATGAAATATTTGTTTCTGTGTTATATTAAAAGTCAAACCGTTTTTATTGGGTCATCCTACTATATTAATTGAGAAGTACAAATATGAAACTAACCTTAAAATGTGTAAAAAAATACATTCAACTGCCATTAGAAAAAATTAATTAAGCTTAATGAACTAATTTAAATAAATATAATTAAATTAAAAATAAAAACACTCACATATCAAATATTAAAAAATCTAAAAAAAATCTAAAAAAATATTTTCTCTCTCTAATAAATTATGGACGAAATTACTAATTATTTATTTAGAAAATATATAATCAGAATTTTAAAATCTAAGATTTTATATTCAAGTATATAATACAATTATTTTTAATAACTAAATTCGAAGATTTTGTTAAGATTTCAAATTATGATTCTCCTATCATCTTTATTTTATTTTATTTAGAAATTGTTTAGAACTTTCATATAATACTTATAATTAATAAAATGCATATTTTTCTGCATATGTTGTGATTTGAATTTTTTAAAACGAAGATATATTACTCAATGTATGAAAATGTGTGTTTTAATTTCCACATTGGCGGGTTGGTAAAACTAAATTTATATAGATGATAAATTAATAATTTTTATTTACTCACAATTATAATATTAAAATTACTATTTTATATTTCACAAAATATGATGCAAATACAACAAATAAACAATATAAAATTATAATAATACGTCAAAAATAAAATACTATAATATTCTAAAATAATTAATATTCAAATAGACTAATAGATTTATATAAAAATTAAAAATAAATATTATCTCAAACAAAATAATTTAAAAAAATAAAACAATAATTTTTATTATTATATTATAAATTTTTTAAAAAATGTTGATCTGTGCTTTAAGCACGGGATATATCCTAGTTTATATTAAACAATACTATTAGTTTTACAATATGTAAAACCCTAGTATGTGACTATGTGTTTGATTACCTAAAAAAACGTTCACGGAAAATCTAATAATGTTATTAGATAAGATAAGTCTCAGCCAAAAAAAAAAAAAAAAAAAGTCAAATGTTTTCATGGAGTGGAGATGGTTGTCCATGACAAAGACATCCGGTAGGCCCTCTATAGCGTTTAGTGCGCAGAGGAGTGTGGAAGAATTGAGAGGGAATGATGTTGGCTTCCTTACAGTTTCACATTTTACTTTACACTCTCTATACATGTTTTGGGAATTCGTAGTTTTGGTTTAGCTCGACTTGTATGGGCACTTGGGCAGGTAAGTGAGTAGAACACTCTATAATCAACTGTTACAATCTTGTTTTAGATTCATTTTACTTGATTATATTGGTTCCGGTGTGTGACCCAGGTCGAACACAGGACCTTCGTATATACTCCCTAAAATTTTATCTATAGTGAATCAGTCCAAAAAAAATCCAGGTGAGTTCATAGCAGTTTTGAGAAAATCCTGACATGTAGGGTATAAATTCAAGTCTTGAATTCAAAAGATCACTTCACAACGATATAGTTTTCACCAAACAAATGTGGCAACGTTAACAACAAGATAAAGCTTAAGACAAATCAAATCGAAATTTCACAAATTTACATACATGAATAATGCCATTTTTCAGTTTTTATTAAAGAATCAGTAAATTATTACTATTACTTATGGTTTTTCTTGAGTAACACACCAAACTTCTTCAACATTTTGCTAGTCTCAATAGAGTCTGTTCTCTCCTCATCATTATTATTCAGTATAGAAGCTGCTGTCTCCGCAGCTTTCCTCCATTGCTCACATTGAACCTTCACTCTTTTAAGCTCAGCTTCCACGGCTTCCGTGTTTGCCGTTTCCACTTTCTTCTCCATTGCACTCTTTAGAATCTGCAGCTCCATCTCCTTATCCATTAAACTCCCTCTCACTTCCATCAAATCCGATTCAAGCTTCTTCATAGTGTCCGTAAGGTCGTCTTCTTTCTTCTTATCTATTAACTGTTCCCGCAAATCTTCGATTTCACCTTTGGTTCTGTTCAGTTCTTCCGTTAACTCGGCCTCTCTCAGTGAATATCTTGACTTGACCGTCTCTGTTTGTTCGTAAGCGTTTCTTATCTGCAATGTGCTCTGTATATACTCTTCTTGGTACCTTATCTCTGCTGCTTCAACTGCAGATTTCA
>NC_025693.1:23484014-23488176 GCF_000633955.1 Camelina sativa
AAAAAAAATCCAGGTGAGTTCATAGCAGTTTTGAGAAAATCCTGACATGTAGGGTATAAATTCAAGTCTTGAATTCAAAAGATCACTTCACAACGATATAGTTTTCACCAAACAAATGTGGCAACGTTAACAACAAGATAAAGCTTAAGACAAATCAAATCGAAATTTCACAAATTTACATACATGAATAATGCCATTTTTCAGTTTTTATTAAAGAATCAGTAAATTATTACTATTACTTATGGTTTTTCTTGAGTAACACACCAAACTTCTTCAACATTTTGCTAGTCTCAATAGAGTCTGTTCTCTCCTCATCATTATTATTCAGTATAGAAGCTGCTGTCTCCGCAGCTTTCCTCCATTGCTCACATTGAACCTTCACTCTTTTAAGCTCAGCTTCCACGGCTTCCGTGTTTGCCGTTTCCACTTTCTTCTCCATTGCACTCTTTAGAATCTGCAGCTCCATCTCCTTATCCATTAAACTCCCTCTCACTTCCATCAAATCCGATTCAAGCTTCTTCATAGTGTCCGTAAGGTCGTCTTCTTTCTTCTTATCTATTAACTGTTCCCGCAAATCTTCGATTTCACCTTTGGTTCTGTTCAGTTCTTCCGTTAACTCGGCCTCTCTCAGTGAATATCTTGACTTGACCGTCTCTGTTTGTTCGTAAGCGTTTCTTATCTGCAATGTGCTCTGTATATACTCTTCTTGGTACCTTATCTCTGCTGCTTCAACTGCAGATTTCAATTGGCTTATCTCATTCCTCGCAAGATTCATTGCTTCTTTCAGCTCTTCCACTTCCATCGACGATGATGAGTCTATACTGTTTGCTCTTTCTTCCTCGAGCTGTCTCACGAGTTTCTCCAAAGACCTTGCCTCAAATCTAGACTGCTCTAACTCGGACTCGGACTCAAAGAGCTTTGATTTCAGTTTCTGAACTTCATTAATAGCAGAAGACAAAGCAGATGAATCCATTCCATGTTGTCTCTGCATAGCTTCAAGCTCAGACTGCCATGTCTTGTCCCGCTCCTGTGAGAGTTTGCGCAGCTCCTCAATTCTTGAATCTTCTGAGGCATTGATCTCCATTAACTGATGTTTGGCATCTTCAGCTTCTTCTTGAGCTTCCCTTTTTAATGCTTCTGATCTGTTTAGCTCTTCTTTTGCCTTCTTAAGCTCTTCTTGAAGCTGAGATATCTGAGATTCCAGTTCCGGTATCTTTCCTCCTGTCCGCTTCTTCTGAATCTTGAAAAGCCAACAATCATATATACAAAATCAATCACATGACTGAGTACTTCACAACATAATCATATTCAACTTGTATACACCAAATCAACAAATCATTAACTGCAAAAGTACCTCATTGAGAGGAATTCTTGGAGAGCGACGATCAGCTACTGCTTTTGGGATTTGAGTTTTCGATATTGTCTTGGTTTTAAGATCGGATTCTGCTCCGCTTGGCTTGAGTCTCCGAGCAACTTTAGGAGCTGGTAAAGGAGTTTTCTTATGTGGCAGCTCCAATGATCCGGGTCTATCACACATAATCACATTGAAACAGATCAAAAACTCCAAGAACATTACACAACAACAAGAAGGACAAAAGTTGAGATTATCACCTTGATTTTGGAGTCTGCATTTTTTTGAGATCAAGAGGTTTAAAACCTTTTGTTTTTGGATATAATTTATTGCTTTATGATTGCTTCTTTGAATAATTCTGACAAATAGAACATGAAGACAAATGAAATATGTGTGAGAAAGAAGTAACAGAGGAAAACAAACTTATCATAAGCATATAGACAACAAACTCAAGGGAGGAGATAGAAAGCTTAAGCAAGTGTACAAAAAAAAAACATAAGAATAACATTACACATTTAGCTTCAAAGAGACTCCTACTGCCACCAAACAAAAGCAAAGACAGAGCAAATGAATATATGAAAATATTTAGAAACAAAGTTATTGTCAATGTCATGTCATCTATAAAATCCCCCCCCAAAGATAAACCCTATTACAAGCAAAGAAAGGACCAAGCACCAATATCTTCCACATAATCTTTTTGGTTGTCAAGTCACCCAATTATAACTTTTTTATTAAATAAAAGTTTTGGAATTATTGGGGGAGAAGAGACAGTTTCTTGTCATTTTGTAATGTGAGATTTGGTTTCATTGGGTGGATCTTCCCAAAAAAGAAAGACAGATCCAAAAACAGAATTACCCAGAGAACAAAAGAAAATGATTTTTTACATATACCTAAAACTAGAATCTTTTAACATTCTCTGCAAAAAGGGTTTATTACATAAAGTCATATAAACAAACAGAAACACTTTTGCTTTTTGCAGGAAACACAAAAATTAAATTTTTTGACTGAATCTTTAAGCTACCAACCAAAAATAAAAGAGTTTAGCTGATTAGAGTAGAGATGTATAAAAGCATATTAAAACCTTAAACCAACCAAAGATTTACACTTTCTGCAGCAGATTAGTAGAAGAGAAAACAAAAACAACAAAACTAGTAAAAATACCTAAAAAGATTGATGATAAAAATCAAAGGGAAAAAATCTCACTAAAAATTAGGAATATAAATCATGTGAAAGGAAGAAAAAATTATTTGAGTATTTGACAAAGTCGGAAGAGAAGTATTCACCTATACCGTCGCTTTAGCTTCTTTCTTTTTTTTTGTTGTTGGAGAAATCCGATTAAAGTTGACAAAACGAAAATGTTGAATTGTATAGACTCTAAGCCACGAACTTTTTTGATGATGAATTTGATCTTTCTTTCCTCTCTCTCTCTCGTCTGATTTGTTTTCTCACTGGCTGGACTCACGAGTCGTTTTTTCCCACTGAAGAAGAAACATTTATTCTTCAACTTATTGAAAAAATATATATCAAAAGTAACCCCTCAAGTAATGATTGTGCTGTTTCCACCTCGCCTTCTTACCACACAAAACAAAAAAAAACTTTAATTAGTCAATTATCAGTAGTGGCATGTAGCATACGTTGGATTCCTTTTTCGGTTTTTTTTGTTTCTGTTTTGCAAATTAAATGTTTTGCTTCGGATAATAGAATTTTTTTTTTGTGGGGTTGATAATGAAATGTATCAATAAATATCAGGGGCTATTTTGAAATTAATTGATAGAATAGACCGAACGTGGAGGGGGCGTTTTTTTATTTAGCTACGCGCCTTGTTGACGCGCTTGAGTCACGTGCTATTGTTTGGCCTCATACTGCTACTTATGGAACAACGAACGGTCACGCAACCACAAGTCAGTTACACTTACACAAGGACACAAACCTAAGCATATCTTTTTATAAATGGGCAAAATTTGCAAAAAGTTTAATAAAACACAAAACACACATTAAGGTTTTCGTGTTTCATCTACATACGTTTCAGAGTGATATATGTTGAAGAAGCAAGTACTTAGATTATATTACTAGCAATAGAGTGTTGAAACTGAAAACATAAGAGTTGAGTTTTGGAATTGGAGAGCAACTCGTCAAATCTAACATGCATATGTGCTTGTGATTTTCTTCACATGTTTACCAAAAATAAAATAAAAAATGTGGTGGTGATTTTGTGAACAAGATAATTTAACCTGTCTATTAAAATGAAAGTAACATTTACTGATCTCTAAACAAATAGTAAAACTAATAAGGTGGTGTTATTGAATGTTGCATTTTAAGGGAATTGAAATGGTTGTCCAAACCAAATCCATACCAATTTACTCAAAAAAATACGTTAGAATAATGAACTTCAACAAACTGAAAATTACTATGTATATTGAATTCAACAAAAATCCACTAAATTAAACAAATCCATATCCAAAATTCAATTACTTTGAACTTTGAAGAGTAGACATACAAGATCATGTGCATTGTGACCGCGTTAACATGAATGAACACGTTTTTGTTCCATTCTTCACGGGGCTCTATTTTTTTGACTCGTAAAGAAACCCTTCAGAAGAGAGCTTTGCATTACTTCAGATCTCTCTATTGCCATCATCGGATTCATTACTGATTTAATTTTGACTATAAAAAAAGTATCCAAACTTGTAGATTCTGGGTCAAATTTAACAGACCATAGTTTTGGGTTAATTTTGTAACTTAAAAAACTCAGCACTCGTTATTTGTTTCCTTCCGCGCCACAGCCTCCGATAATTTTTTTTTTTTTTTTTT
>NC_025693.1:23488342-23515736 GCF_000633955.1 Camelina sativa
GATTTCCCGATTCCTCTCCACTCACCAGCTTCATCGGTGACAACTCACCTTTCTACTCTCCGGTTCTGATATTGTCGCAAAAAATCTGAATGTCGTAGGTTTGTTGCGTTTATCTCTGTTTTGACTTGGTTGGGTTGGATCATGTGTTGTTGTGCTTGTCGCATTAATTAGTGAGAGCTATAGTGAAGTGTCGTTTCTAGTTTATAATGCGCAATAGTAGCGTTTCCTCATGCAATTTCTAAAGTTCAAACCTTTGACCATCAGTTAACTGCGTATGTTCCGACAATTGTACACCACCTGCTCGATATAATGTCTGTGACACCTATCCTTTGACATTTGTTGCGTTAGTATACCTTGTTAATCTCTATTGAACTGGAAATTGGTTAGTAATGACAAAAAAAAATTCTTAAGTTGTGATTAGTGTGTGTTGAGCTGATGAGCTTCCAATTCATTCTTTTCAACAAAAAAAGTTATAGCTAACGCTTCCAACAACTCTGTTGCTAAAGCATTTATGCTGTGAAAAATGTCTTTCATGATTTATTTACCTTGTGGGGACGACTGATATAATGTGTGAAATTAACTGTGGCTTGATTTAGAGTTTTCATAGAATTTGAATTATGTGTATACATTTGGTATTTGATTACTTTTTTTTGTCTCTCTCTGAAACAGGCCCGTCCTGATATTCCAACTAGGGAAGGAAGACTAGCCTCCTGTTCATACACATATGAGTGTTTGCATATGAAGATTCAGTTGTGCCTGTTTGAAGAATCTGATACAATGGATTCTATTGCCTTCATCCTCGACGAAGGGATCATTTATTATGACAGAGAATGCTTTGTTTGGTTCGTTGGATGCTTCGCCGAGTGACATGTCTCTCTGGCTGAACCTTCCACAAACATTTCTTTTGCTAGGAAGAACTCGTTTGGATTAAAAAGGTTAACTGAAATGGCAAAAATGTTAAGATTGGGAGCTAGAGTTTCCCTCAGCAACAGTCAGGTGCCGGTAACATCAAGTGTTGTATCAACCATCAAGACCGAAGAGTTAATGAATGATCACATAAATTCCCTATGTAAAAATAATCTCTACAGGGAAGCACTGGAAGCGTTTGATTCTGCGCAGAAGAACTCAAGCTTCAAGATAAGGTTAAGAACCTATATCTCTTTGATATGTGCTTGCTCTTCATCAAGATCTCTAGCGCAAGGCAGAAAGATACATGATCACATATTGAAATCCAACTGCAAGTATGATACTATTCTTAATAATCACATTCTAAGCATGTATGGGAAATGTGGCTCGCTGAGGGATGCTAGAGATGTTTTTGATTTTATGCCTGAAAGGAATTTGGTCTCTTACACATCTGTGATTACTGGCTATTCACAGAATGGTCAGGGAGCCGAGGCAATCAAATTGTACTTGAAAATGCTTGAGGAAAATTTAGTTCCTGACCAGTTTGCATTTGGAAGCATCATCAAAGCGTGTGCTGGTACTGGTGATGCTGGGCTAGGGAAGCAACTGCATGCTCAAGTCATTAAGCTGGAATCCACTTCTCATCTTATTGCTCAAAATGCTCTGATTGCTATGTATGTTCGCTTCAATCAAATTTCAGATGCCAGCAGAGTGTTCTATGGTATCCCAATGAAGGATCTAATTTCGTGGAGCTCTATCATTGCTGGGTTCTCGCAACTTGGGTATGAATTTGAAGCCCTGAGCCACCTAAAAGAAATGTTGTCATTTGGTGTTTTCCATCCAAATGAATATATATTTGGTAGTTCTTTAAAAGCTTGTAGCAGTCTCCTTAGACCAGATTATGGTAGCCAAATACATGGATTATGCATTAAAGCAGCGGTAGCTGGAAACGCAATTGCAGGCTGTTCGCTCTGTGACATGTATGCGAGGTGCGGTTTCCTGAATTCTGCAAAGAGAGTATTTAATCAGATAGACAGACCTGATACAGCATCATGGAATGTGATCATTGCTGGACTTGCAAATAATGGTTACGCTGATGAGGCTGTATCAGTTTTCTCGCAGATGAGGAATTCTGGTTTTATTCCTGATGCCATCTCCTTGCGTTCTTTGCTTTGCGCTCCGACAATACCAATGGCTTTGTGTCAAGGCATGCAAATTCACTCTTTCATTATCAAGTGTGGTTTCCTGGCAGATCTTTCAGTTTGCAACTCTCTGCTTACCATGTACACCTTATGCTCGGACTTGTATTGTTGTTTTAAATTATTTGAAGACTTCAGAAACAACGCAGATTCTGTTTCTTGGAATGCTATTCTGACGGCATGTTTGCAACACGAACAGCCAGTAGAGATGTTGAGATTCTTTAAGCTGATGCTTGTGTCTGATTGTGAGCCAGATCACATAACCATGGGCAATCTATTGCGGGGTTGTGTGGAAATCTCATCTCTAAAATTGGGAAGTCAAGTCCATTGCTATAGTTTGAAAACCGGGTTGGTGCTTGAGCAGTTTATAAAAAATGGACTGATAGATATGTATGCCAAGTGTGGATCACTGTGGCAAGCGAGAAGGATTTTTGATTCAATGGATAACGGAGATGTAGTTTCATGGAGCACTTTGATAGTTGGATATGCACAGTCTGGACTTGGAGAGGAAACTCTCATATTGTTCAGGGAAATGAAAACTGCGGGGATAGAGCCAAATCATGTAACATTTGTTGGTGTTCTTAGTGCCTGTAGTCATGTTGGGCTGGTGGAAGAAGGCTTGAAGCTGTATGCAAGCATGCAAACTGAACACGGGATTTCGCCAACAAAAGAGCACTGCTCTTGCATAATCGACTTGCTAGCTCGTGCTGGCCATTTAAATGAAGCTGAGAAATTCATCGATGAAATGAAGTTGGAACCTGATGTAGTCGTGTGGAAGACTCTACTGTCTGCATGTAAAACCCAAGGAAATATGGATATGGCCAAAAAAGCTGCTGAAAATATTCTGAAAATCGATCCTTTCAACTCTACAGCTCATGTATTGCTCTGCAGCATGCATGCTTCTTCTGGAAATTGGGAAGATGCTGCGTTGTTGAGGAGCTCGATGAAAAAGCAAGATGTTAAAAAAATTCCGGGACAGAGCTGGATCGAAGTTAATGATAAAATACATATATTTTTGGCTGAAGATGTACATCATCCAGAGAGGGACGATATATATACAGTCCTACATAACGTCTGGTTGCAGGTGTTAGATGAGTGTGATCCGCAACACAAGAAAAGAATCCAGTTTATCCATGAGACCGGGTAAACAAACATATAAGTGATGTTTATTTCTCATCTAAGCAAGCACAGAGAATGCCATCACGTTACATTTGTAAGTTGCATCTTCTTCCTTCTTGCTCTAGCCATTGTGTCTCATTTTGTTTCCTTGCTTAGATAAATGCTGTTGACATATATCTTGCACTTTCCTTTTCTCTCATTTGGAGTCCACTGCAGTCTGTTGCCATGTGATTGATGCAGCATACAGAGTGGCCAGCGTGTCTGTTAAATTAAGGCAGTTGATGAGGTATGATTTCACTTGATTGTAACTAAATCTTGTTCTGTTTGGTCATCGTGAAGGAAAATTTACTTATTGCTGCATAAACGATGACAATTTTCAAGAATCACAATGTGTTTTTGTCTTGCTATTTTCGTTTTGCAACTGTAGGAGAACTGGTTACCCACATTGGATTGCAGCACGCAAAGGGGTTGGGAGTTGTGATGGGATATACTCATATACATTCAGTGATATCTACTACAACAGAAGGATACATCTCAACTATATCTGATGAGTTGAAGGTTGAGGATATATGATTTGAAGAAGGCCAAGGAAACTATATTCTGTGTATGTCTTAAAGCTTCCCCTACACCGTAATCTTATAAAACTGGTAAAATTAACTTTAGGTGGCTTAAGAGAGCGATATGACATGAGTTGGTTCAGTATCCTTGAAATTGGCTGTTTGTTGTTGTTGTTGTTGTAATCCTTGTAGATGCATCCAGGTATTGGACCTGTAAAAGCTCTATACACACAAAGCATTGACTGTCCTTGCGTTTTGATTCTGTGTATATACATTTGGTCTGACATCACCTATAATTGATTCGATGTATTGTATATATAAACATCAAATATGAGTACTCGAGTCGAGGGAGCAAATTAAAAATGAACATCCCAATTGATCAGCCTTATATCTACAGCTATATGGTAGCGAGGTTAATGAGGACAAACAAGGAAAACAAGAAACATTTTGTCAGTTAAATAGTATCAAAGATGAGAAATTGCTGCAAAAAAAAAGATGAGACAGACTCTACAGATGCAACAAAATCAAAATGTGTGGCAAAAAACTAGACAGACCAAAACAATAGTCGAGATAATCCTCATTGACAGAAGAAGTAAAGTAAGAAAAAAACCCTTTTGAGGGTGACATTTGGTAACCGAATGTAAAAACCGCTTTGAACGAGGAGGCAACAAGTGAAGGCTAAGCTGGCTTTTATTTCTACTCTCCAGGGACAGGGACACCTTGCTTGAGCTTCTCACGCTTGAGCTTCTTTTTGGAAACAGGCTTCTTCTTCCTCGGAGGTAGGTTCTTCTGAGCATACACGTAAAGCACGTAGTTGGCGATTAGGAACACAACAAGAGGAAGTCCAACAACAAGCAGCACGATTAATCCCGGGTTCAATCCTTTGGCTTCAGCAGCCGCCTGTCAAACCAATGTCACACCAATGTTTGCATAATTCATATACCATATACACACAATCAACATATTGGCACATATAAAGGGCAATAATAACTCAAATCAAAAGCAATTGTCCTGGGCAATGCATGTAAGGAATTATATAACACATGAATTTCTCAGATCAGTAACATAAATAGGCCCATATTCTCAAACTATATCATTAACCTAACCCTAATAAATCCGATTGCACATTCTGGGATCGCAGAAGAGGAGCTAGGTAAAATCATTTCAATTTCATCGAAGCACCGTTAAATTCTAACAAAAAGGAGCAAGTATAGAGAAGATTGACGGTACCTTTCCGGCAAAATCTTCTCCGTCCATGATTACGATCCAAAATATGTGAGATCAGCTCTCCAGTAACGTTCTAGGAGGATGAGGAGGAAACGAGGATCTGTTTTCGAGAGACAAGATTAATAAGACACAAAACACGAACTCACACACACAGAGGATAATATACACACGTGTTCACGATCCACTATACTACTATAGTCACTTACACTAATCAGAAAAATCTTATTTGTACCCCTTAACTCTTCAGGTATTTCGGATTTTAACCCGTATCTTTTGTTATGCAAAGTTAGGCCCATATTATATCTACCCATTCACCCATACGTATAATTGTTCCGTTTTGTATCGGCTTGGTTTCGAACAATGGCGGCTGCATTTTGTAATCAAAACTTCTACCAATTGCTTAAAATAATGGCTTCGAAGTTCTAATCAACCAATTTTGTGTTCTTATCTTACATACATTGAAAGAAAACACAAATGAATTGAATGTTACAACACAAATCAAAATCTAATCAAATAATCAAACACACAAAACACATAAATCTAATCTACAACAAATGGTCATCGTCGCTTCGAATGATAACGTTATGTTCGGGCACAGACCACGACGACGAACGGCTAGAATTCAAAGCCACGGTATTACAATCAGAGAGCGTATCTTGCAAACTCAGCAACAAATGCGAAGTGCTAAAACTCATGGTAGGTCTAGACTTAGGCACAACCGGTACATCAGCTTCACCAATCAGCATTTGCACCACTGACCTCATAGTAGGCCTAGCTGCTGGATCCGGATGAGAACAAGCCAGTCCCACAACCATGACCCGCCACATCTCACCTTCATCAAACTTACCTTCAAGCCTAGAATCAGCCGCTGCCGAAACTTTCCCTTCTTTATACAAACCCCACACCCATTCTACTAAATTCGGATTCACCCCAACATTATTATTATGTCTTTGCACGTTTAAGTCCTTCTCGATCGGTCTTCTCCCACTAACCACTTCCAAAACCACCGCTCCGTAACTAAAAACATCAGTCTTCTCCGTAGCACGACCAGTTAAAAGATACTCCGGCGCTAAATACCCCATAGTCCCGGCTGCAACAGTCGCTTCCGGCGACTTATCGTGCTCAATCTGTCTAGCTAATCCGAAATCTCCAAGCTTGGCGTTAAAATTCTCATCTAACATAATATTACTACTTTTAACATCTCTATGAATCACTTGATTCTCACACTCTCTATGTAAATAAGCTAACGCAGACGCAACACCAAGCAAGATCTTTTTTCGATGATCCCACGGTAACGTGAAACGTGACTCGAACAAAGCTTTATCAAGCGAACCATTTGGCATAAGATCGTACACTAACAAAATCTCACCTTTCTCGTGACACCATCCTTGTAACCTCACGAGGTTTCTGTGTCTTAAGCTTCCGATTATGGATAGCTCAGATAAAAACTCGTTCTTTTTGTCTTGTGAGCTGTGACTGCATCGTTTCACGGCGACGATGTCTCCTGTCTCAGGTAATATTCCTCTGTAAACAACTCCGAAGGCTCCGTGTCCGATGATTCGACTCTCGTTGAAGTTCTTTGTACCGGCTTTGAGTTCTTTGTAGCTGAACTCTTTAGGAGCTTTGATGATCTCCGATGCGAAAGAGTCAGATCTCTCGACTCGTTTGAACTTTTTGGAGTAGACCCAGAACAAAGCTCCGGCGAATAGTGCTAGAAAGAAAGCTCCGGCGGTTAGAACTCCGGCGATTGCTCCACGGTTCTCTTTGCAGAAGCTGTTGTGGCAAGACGAAGACGAAGTTTTCGATTGAGTGTTGCTTGAGATCGGAACCGCTGAAGAAGACGGCTGTGACGCTAACGGCGGCGGGGAGTTCACCGAATTAGCTTTCGGATTCATCAAATTAGCACGAGGAGGAGGTGAACCGGATCCGGATCCGAAACCCGACCCGAATGAGGAACTGAAGCTCCACCATTCGATAGTGTGACTCTCTGTGCTTCCCTGAGTTGAACCGGAGAATCCGACGAACATGAAGTCGTTCACGTATCGATCTAAATCGAGAGGGAAGGACAAAATCGGAACTTTAGGTTTCAGATTGGAGTAAGAGACCGATACGTTGAAGACCCGAGTTACTCCGTCGTATTCGATCCATGAATTGACGGTGTTGCCGCTCTTGAGATCGATGTTCACGGTGCCAAGATCGCCTGAAACAGATGAAACGACGCCGTTTACGTCGAACCCGACATGGTTACTATTAATGTCTTTGAAATCCACGTCCATTAAAGTATCGAACTCGACAGCGACGAATTTAGAACCGGACCCGTTGGGACCGGTGAGTCCCAACGAGCCACCGGCGAAGCCGATTGTGTTGGCGTCGGGGGTGATGACGAAAGCGAGACCACCGCCGATGGAAGAAGGGTTTACATTGGTGATGGAGAAGGAGAAAAAAGTTGAGAAGCTTGTCGGGAAGTGAGTTCCGGGTTGTCGGAATCTGATTGGGTTAGCGTACAAGACTTTACCGGAACCGGAGTTAGGTACAGAGAGGTCACGCGTGAGGCTTACGATTCCGTTGCTTAAACGAGCGTCACCGAGGAGCTTTAGGTTGCTTATAGCTAGCGTGGAGAAATCGAACTCTGTAGTAGTAGTAGTAGCTCCATTGAAGAAACAGAGCAAGATTGAAATAAAGAAGAAGAGTAAGAGAGACATTAACGATGGAGCGGACAGAGAGATGTTTTTTTTCAGAGATAAGCCATTGGAGAAGAAGGACGAAGAAGAAAAGATTCTTAATTTGAGAGAGAGAGAGATGATGAAAAGTCACGGGATGTGTATTGGGGCAATACTTTGCTTGGAGTAAAGTAAAGGAGAGGAAGAGACAAAGGAATAATATTGGGGGAAGAAGATGAGATAGAGAGAGAGAGAGAAAGAGACAGAGAGAGCAAAGAAAAGAGAATCCAAAGAGACAACGAATGAAGTCAGACAAGTGGATTGAGATGTCACGCCACGTGGGTTTCCCTAACGGCTATTGTTGGATATGGGCTTTGCCCCCAACATTCCTAAAGCCCAAACAGAAGATTCTAAAGAGATTTTGAGCCAAAAGTCTTAGATCAGGCCCAACAGGCCGCAGGGGCAAAATCGTCATTTTGCCAGGGGACAGAAGAAACTCTAGGTTAAGGTCCCACTATAAGATCCAAAAAATCCTGGGCAATTAGAGAGAGAAAAGCAATTATTTACAGATTAACTGCATTTTACTCTGTAATCGCCATTTTCCTGTAAACCCTTCTTCAAATTCTACGTTAAATAAAAGGACCAGATCTGATTAATCCCACTTTACTCTTATTATTTATATTATCGATTTCATACATCAACAGCTATAATATCTCTTTCTTGTTGGTCTGAAAATTTTTCTATGGAGAAAAGAAAAATTGTTATGATATGTCAAAGTGACTTTTGTGTGTTTCTGATTTTCTCACATACTAACAAATAACGGTCGTAGCACTTTGTATCATCATCTTTTCTTTATTCTAGTCGTTGTCGTTCGTTGAAGCTAAAGAGAAGAGAACCATAAAGTATCCAAATCTTTTTTGGGTTTTTTTTGGTAAAAAGGAAGTGATGAAATAAGCTGGCTCTCAACGAGTTGAACTCAAGACCTCCCCGCTTACTAAACGTGTGCTCCAACCAACCGAGCTACGAGGGCTGCTTTTGTTTGGGTAATTGACAGATTTTAACATGAATTAATATTGAATAACACAAACCATTCACATACAGTATATATATATACAGTCACCGGATTATATAGTTTTAGTAAAGTTTCCTTTTCTACTCTTAAATTTCCAAAACATCAAACCAAACAAAACTAAATTTTATTTATCTTAACGAAACGCATTGAACCAAGAAACCAAATCAACCATATTTGGATTTCACAAAACCAAAATACCTATAAGGCTATAACCCAAGAACAACTCGAAACCTAATAAGAAACATTTGATCATCAGTTGATTAATGGGTTTGAAAATGGGCCTGAAATATCCAATGACGTCAGCACACGTGATCTATGCGTATCATAAACTAAACCCGACCCATCAGATCAAAAGTATCTCCACCCGTTAAAATCCGTTATGAGAATCTCCGCCGTTGATTGTAATGACTTTTAAATAGTTTCCGAGTCAAAGCTGTATGTTGTGATGGAAACAAAACAAGTAGAAGTTGCATATATCATAATAACCCCTTTGATTCGGTAAGCCATTGGAGAGAGAGTCAGAGACCTCAGGGACTCAGAAGCAGACAAGTTTTGATTCTTCTTCGGCCGGGACTTTTACTGATTTTAAAAACATCGAAGAAGAAGAGGAAGAAGATAAATTGGGAATAATTTTCTGGGTTTTCGATTTGGGTGAAACCCTAGGGGGCTTGTGTGAATCGTGATCAGATGCTATTGAGTCGACGATTAGAGAAGAAGAAGAGTATTATAGCAAGCGAACAACACCATGATGAACACTTCTAATGGAATGATATCTGGCCCATCTTCATCGTCTTCACCTGCGGCGAATCCTCAGTCTCCCGGAATTAAGACTTATTTCAAGACGCCTGAAGGGAAGTATAAGCTTCACTACGAGAAAACGCATTCCTCTGGTCTCCTTCACTACGCACATGGCAAAACGGTTACTCAGGTTAAGTTTTTTGATTTAGGGATTTCTTTTGGTATTTGATACTTTGATTCGCTTCTCTAATTGAAGTTTTTTTTTTTTAATTCGATTGGAATGAGTTTGGGTTTTGGAATTAGTATCGATCATCATGAATCTGTTGATAGTGAAATATGTATTAGAATGCATAAGGTTATTTAGTTGATCAGTTGGTTTCAGTAGCATTTGCTTACCAATGATGAAATTGAGAAATTTTTGTTTATTTTTTTCAGGTAACACTAGCACAGCTAAAGGAAAGAGCTGCTCCTACGACCCCAACTGGTACTTCTTCTTCGTCCTCGGGTTACACTGCTGGTAGCGGATTCCGTTCAGCAACAGCGAGGTTGCTAGGCACTGGAAATGGGAGTCGTGCGCTTAGTTTTGTTGGAGGTAATGGAGGGGGCAAAAATGTGAGTGCTAGTTCCAGGATTAGTGGCTCTTTCGCTGCTTCTAATTTTACCACTTCGATTACAAATACAAATTTCGATGGGAAAGGAACTTACTTGGTCTTCAATGTGAGTGATGCTATTTTTATCTGTGACTTGAACTCACAAGACAAGGTAACTTACTTCTCTTTTTTGTTTTTCTTTTAATGATTTAGCTGTATTGTTCTGGTTTTTTTTTTTTGTTGTTGGATGTAATGGTTTAGGAAACTTCTTTAATGTAGGATCCTGTAAAGTCTATCCATTTCAGTAATTCAAACCCTATGTGCCATTCTTTTGATCCGGATGCTAAGGATGGGCATGACTTACTTATTGGGCTAAATTCTGGGGATGGTAATTCACAAGTTTGAGCTTACCATTTTTCATCTCTGATCTAGATGCCTTTTCTCTTGGATTTATTTGTTCTGGTGTGTTATTGTAGTGTACACGGTATCACTGAGACAACAGTTACAGGATGTCTCTAAGAAGCTTGTTGGTGCACTGCACTATAACAAGGATGGTTCTGTGAATAACAGGCAAGATTTTATCTTTTTCGTGTATTTATTTTTTCCTCCCACATTTTGACTGTGCTATACTGCTATTATTTGTTAGTGACACTTGACGAATCGATTTCACATTAACTTTTTCTAAGGATCTTTTTGTGTTCCTCGTTTTTACTTCTGCTAGTATTTATGTCAGCGCAACAAAGTTATATAATTCATCGTCTGTCATTGTAATGGATTGTGTTCTAGGAAACTCTCAGTGACAGTAGTTTAATTAAATTATAACAGAACAGGATATATTTCTTAGAGGAGTACGTTTTTGAGTTGGCTAAGTTGAAACATGAATCTATTATGGTTTCATGCCTTATCTAAGTTCAAAACAAAGTTTGGTGCTTTGTAACAGTCGTTGCACTAGTATATCCTGGGTGCCTGGAGGTGATGGAGCATTTGTCGTTGCTCATGCTGATGGCAATTTGTACGTGTATGAGAAGGCAAGCTCAAAGATGGAATTTTTAACTTGCATATGACTTTTAACTTGTCTGATTTTGTCTAATGCCTGATCCTAATTTAACTTAATAGAATAAAGATGGTGCCACTGACTCAACATTTCCTGCTATAAGAGATCCTACACAATTTTCAGTTGACAAAGCAAAATATAGCAAGGTATGTGAGTTTTCAACCATTTCATTAGATCCTTATATAGGTGCTGGAAGCACATGGTACATGCCTAGTCTCTAGTAGTATCATCAGTTGCCAGTTGTCTTAATAAATTTTTGTATTACATGTTTGGTATGAGATATTCATACTTTCTTTCTATCATTGAGCATATTTCGATGTACCATTGTTCATTCCTGTGTGTATTCATGCAGAGTAATCCTGTTGCGAGATGGCATATCTGTCAAGGTTCAGTTAACAGCATTGCATTCTCAAATGATGGGGCACACTTGGCGACTGTTGGAAGAGATGGTAAGGCGCCTCTTTTATGTCGTATGGTCTTTTTCTTTCTCTATATATTTCTTTATTAAGCACTAAGATTTCTTTCCATTTACAGGCTATCTTCGCATTTTTGACTTCACAACCCAGAAGCTAGTATGTGGTGGGAAAAGTTATTATGGTGCTCTGCTATGCTGTTCGTGGAGGTGATGGGATATAATTCCTTTGGCAACTTTTTTTCTTGATTGATGTCACAAAATTTGTCTTAAATAGATGTCATTTGTGTGAGCATATTATCCCAGAATGATACTGTTTAGTGACATTGTGATCCTATTGACACTGACAGTATGGATGGAAAGTACATTTTGACTGGAGGTGAAGATGACTTGGTTCAAGTGTGGAGTATGGAGGATCGGAAGGTCGTGGCGTGGGGTGAGGGACACAATTCGTGGGTAAGGTTCTTGATTTTCAGTAAGATTTCTTTTAACATAAACAGCACTTGACTAATGTCGGAATGGTTGCTCTCAGGTAAGTGGAGTAGCTTTTGATTCCTACTGGTCGTCACCAAATTCGGATGGGTCAGGAGAGCATGTTATGTACCGTTTTGGATCAGTTGGTCAGGTATTTCTTCATGCCTTTACCCATTTTTCTGGTTCACTTTTACATTTAGCAAAGAATTGAAATGTGCTTCAATTATGGGTGTTCCGTTAAAATTATCTATATTACTTTGATTGGCTTAATTATTCAAACTCATCTCATTTTTTTTTTTATCATTTCAATGATGAGGAAAAACAAAGATACAAGAGTTTATTAGAAGATAGGTTCTTAGGCTGATCAGAAACTAAGTGGAAATCTTATGATTTAATCACAGTATTGTAGCTTCACAGGGTCTTATCGTGCATCTATCCAGCTTTGTTCATTAGCAGATCAACTTATGAAAACTGAGGAGATAATTTCCATGTGAAACTGGAGTGTTTGTTAGAAAGTGGAATGTTTCATTGTATGTAGCAGTGTTATGAAACTGAGGAGATCATTTCAATAAACATGTTGCCTGAAAGTCTCGAGTGTCTAATTTAATTTGCTATAAAAAAAACCATAGACCCCTACAATAAAAATCTCTTGATTCTCCTATATATATGATCATGGAAACCTTTTTGCCTCATTAACTCTACTACTTTCCTCTGCTGCATTCCCAGGATACACAGTTACTTCTGTGGGACCTTGAAATGGATGAGATCGTAGTTCCACTTAGGCGACCGCCGGGAGGATCTCCCACTTACAGCACGGGAAGTCAGTCAGCTCACTGGGACAATATCATACCAATGGGAACTCTTCAACCCGCTCCTTGCAAACGTGATGTTCCAAAGCTCTCACCAATCATAGCTCACCGAGTTCACACTGAGCCCCTCTCTGGCTTGATGTTCACACAAGAATCAGTCGTTACAGCTTGCCGAGAAGGACATATAAAGATTTGGACACGGCCCAGTGACTCAGAAACACAATCCAACAGCTGCCCAGAAGCAAATCCTACAAGTGCCCTCCAGAGCACAAGCTCCCCTAAAGACAACAAAACTTCACTGAGCAGCAAGGTCATCAGTGGTTCTAGTTTCAAGCAATGACAGAGATGCTGTCTGAAAACCAGGTGCTATTATTTAGTCATGTTTCTCCTTCTTAAGTGAAAAAGAAAAAGAAACCTTAAAGGAAAAGCCCTGTGAATAAAATTCGACTGGGTTTTGTTTTTTATTCTAAAAGAAAGATCAAAATTTGAGCTCTGACTGTAAATTGGAGGCTGACAAAGTTTGTGGGCATAGAAGAGAATATATGGGTGAGAGACTAAAGAGAAATTTCTGATGTGATTATAAGAAAGAAAACAAAGTGTTGTCTCATCAGCTAATATTTCCACTTTTTGTGCTTTAGAAAGAAGTCACTCTTTATTTTCATGCTTTTTGCAAACACTAAAACGATTCCTTCTCTGTTTTATTTTTTTCATTTGGTTTCTTGGAAATAATGTTAAGGATATGTATATTATACAGCACCAAAAGAATCAAAGATAATAAAACTCCAAGTCTTTAACAATGCAACAATATCTGTGAAATCTTGTTGATCATATTCCAAAATCCAAAGTCACATTGCCTCGTGACTCGTGAGTTTCTCTGAGACGCATTCCTTTGGGGTAAGGACGTAAGGTAGGTGCCATGTCAACAATTTATGTTGCCATTCACGGATGATGGGTCCTCTTCCTTTGTTTTCGAGTTTTAGAGCTTTCATGATATTACTTCGACTTACTAGAGGTTTAACATTCCAAATACCCAACATAAATGTTTTGTTTCTTCTCAAGTTCAAAATCCAGGCTCTTCCCGCCGTTACCATCATCCATACGCAACAGCAATATATAGTGATGTTAAGGGGGCAACACGCCACAAGTCTTTAATTTCTCGTAGAAGAACCCCTGTGAGTACTCTTAGTCTCGATGTAGCCGGGACCTCTGGATCATCAAGTTGTACGTCGTTATTCTTCAACTGAAGAGGAAGAATCAACGGTATGAATCTCTCCGGCCGCGGCACTCTGTATATGAACAATTGTTTCAGCGTCACTGCTCTTCCGCTTCATGGAGACTTTGAAAATGTAGTCGGCAACGGGAACGAAATTTTCTGTTGGTATCATCCTTGTAAACCCATTCCCCTAAACGGGAGAGACAGAGCCGCCTACAGAGCGAGCCAGCCTTCTTTGTTTCCCACTGAAGACGCATCTTCAGTGTTGATATATATTGTCTAGGTTCACACTCAATCATGCGGCCCTGTACTTCATCCTTCTCTTGTGAATGTAAATAGTCATTGAACATGACAAGAAATCTACGTAAGGGCATGTTGTCGATTGCGATATCAATATCATTAGATTCTTGCCTCATAGGCTTGTCGCGCACCCAACCACCGACAACACGAAGTTGCGTGTTGGGGACGGCAAGAAGAAGCAGATCAAATATTACACGTTCGTTCTCAGTGAGAACGATCTCTTTTAGATCCATGCATTGCTGCCTTCGCTATATCATGTCTCTGGACAGAGTCTGTAGCGCCGTTATTTTAGCATTATTACGTTTCTGCTCCATTAGATGAAATATTTTGGGTTAAGCTCTAAATATCATGTTAATCTAAGATATTTAGAGCTTCCTTGATCTAAAGTTGTGAATTGGATTTAAACAGTTATAAGAAATATATCATCTTTATAATTTTATTCTTTGTGACAGAGGATTCTGCGGAAACCATCAAGATCCGACCTATCCATGGATGATCTCATCTTTGCTTCTTACTCCATCTGAAACACTCGAAGCCTAATATCCATTGTTTTAAGACATAAACTGATTTCAGTTCTTGTAATTATGTTTTCCCTTACTCTTATCAATTTCTTTCAGTTATATAGAGGATTTTATGTTCTGAAAGCATAAGTATTAATGTAAACCGAATCGATACAACATAGGTACAACATATCTCAAAGATTAGATCTTGTAATTTTAAAACAAGATTCATACTAAAACAAGAGAAACAGTTAATTAGACAATCGTGCATGATTCATCCAAATCTCAAGCAATAGTCTTTCACCAATCGTGCATGAACCAACTGCTTTTAAAGGCACACAAATTAAACAAATAGGTTAGTTAGGTTAAAATTACTAGTATCTTATTAGTTACAAATTATGATTGCAGATCTTACCAGCTCGTATAACCTATTCTTCACGTTCGTCTCAAAGTGTATGTTCTTTGGATCATCGAGATATGTCTCAGGATTTTTGATCTTGGCCTCTACTGTAAAAATCTCAAGAGACAAAAGCATTTCTGGATGAGCATCCCATAAATTAATCACCTTATAAAGTAATGGAACTAAGAAACTGATTTGTTTACCTTTCTTCCTCTTCTTTGCCGCCTTGGTTCCACATAATAAGAGACAAAACAATGTTGCATTAATATAAGCATCTCGCAGACAATCAAACTGATGAAAGTTAAATGTATTTTACCTTTGCTTTGACTCAAGTGGAGGTGGCTGTGTCTTCTTCCTCTGGAGCATAAGAACTGTCCTCACTGTTGGATTTGTCTTCAACATCTAATTGACCAAATGCTTCAATATAATCACTGACACTGTCACCGTCACCGTCTTCCTCAGAAGACTCCTCCTCCACAGGCACAGCTTCCTGATCTTTCTTCTTTTCTGGAAACATCACAAGCAAACGAAACAGACTTATCTACAGAAAGCAATTAACATAAAACAACTCAAGTGATGAAAATAGCTAACAATGGGTGGTGGTTGAAACCTAACCTTTGTTCTTGCGTTTGCGGGTTGTCTTGCCTATCTTGATCTCAGAGCCACTGTCAGATTCTGTTTCAGTATCTCGCTGCTTTCAGAATAAACACTATCCTGGTCTTGATCAGAATCCTCCACAATTTCCACTTTGACTTTCCCCAAAAAATATCTCACAGAGTCGTCAAAACAAAAGAATCTCTAAGTGATGAAGAAAAGCTAACAACTGCTTTAAACCTTTGTCTCTGCCTTCCGGGATTGCATTCGTCATCTCAGGTTTAGAAGGACTGTCTGTGTCGTCACTGCTCAGAGACAAAGGTTGGTTTAACCACATAGTTAGCTTTTCTTCATCACTTAGATTCTTTTGTTTTGAGACTCTTGAGATATTTTTTCAGGAAAGTCAAAAGTGGAAGTTGTGGAGATTTTTTCAGGAAAGTCAAAAGTGGAAGTTGTGGAGGATTCTGATGAAGACGAGGATAGTGTTTATTCTGTCTCCTTCGTCCTCTTCCACTTCAAAGACTTCGCTAGTCTCTTTACATCCATCGCTGCGGTAGATACTGACCTCAATATGTGGTCACCATTATACACGAAGGTCAAAAAGTCTCCGTCGTTAAGAGTGTTATCGTCAACGAATTTGGGCCATCTTTGTGCAAAATGCACTTCATCTCCCCTTATCTTGGTCGCTACGTCCCAAGAGCATCCACCAGGTCCTTGGAGTATCACCTTTTTGGGCAAAAGACGTGGAAGCTGATCGTAGTAGGAGACTGGGATCACCTGCTCATTGCAAAAGGCCAACACTCAAGAAATACTCATAGACTCTATAGGCAAGTCAGAGAATGTCATCCAAATTCAAAGTCAGGTTGAAACTTCTGACCATTGCAGAGGTTTAAAACTTAAAAAGTGTCAACTTTCAAGAACCAGACAAAATCAAAGCATACAGTCTCAAGAAGTCAATCCAAACCCTATAAGAAGCTTCTCAGTAAAAAAATTACAACTTTTAGCATCCAGAGAGAATTAAAATAAGCAGACAAGCTTCTCAAAGCAGGACACATGTATAGAATCTATTCATCAACAGGAAAACAGGATCTGAGCAAAACTACCTCTACTTTGGTAGAATCCAGTCACAATATTCAAACATTTCCATATTTAAGTTTATAGAATAGGCTGATTCATACAGAAAAGTTTTAATCTTTACTCATCAGTGAGAAAACAGAGGAAACCAAAGGGGTAAGAAGAAACAGAGCAAAACCCTAGAAACGGCAGAGCAACATCTATACTAACAGGAGCCTAAATGCAGATAAACCCACAGAAAGAAAGAAAGAAAAAAACCACCACCGGCACCATCAGAGATAGTTGTAAGAAACCACAAGAGTAAAAAATCTTTCAAATTCAAGAATCGTTTGCTCATGTACAAAAGAAACCTGAAAAAATAAAACCAAGAGAGAATATGTTACCATGGAATCTGAGCTGAAATGGGCGACGAAAACTTTGAAGAAACGTGGGGGAAACTGGAAATCAGTGGCAGCAGCCATTGAAGAGGAGGACATGTTGGATCTGTGCTTCCAAAGAGATAAAAACTAAGAACAGAGAGAGAGAGTGAGACCATGTACAATGATTTTTTATTTCAACATAATAAATCTCAACTTTTAACATTTTATCTTTCTTCCACCTAATGATTCTACGCCTAATCATTTTATCTTTATTCCACCTAATCATTCTACATCGGAATCAATTTTAACCTCTCTAATAGTTTTGTTTAATAAAAATCAACACTTTATCCCACTATTTTCATTTTATATTTTTATTTTTACTTAATTTAATAACAACACATTTATAGTAAAAATTAAAATTAATAAAAGTTATATTATTATTTTTTAAATTAAATTTTATATTTTTAGCTAATATTTTAATATAACAAAAATAAAAATTATTATTATTAAAACAAATAAAATTACACAAACTTGAAATTCGGAAAATACAAACACACAATACAGGTACATAACTTAATTAGGACAATCATCTTAACTTAAATCACACACAAAATTCTAAAAGCTTCTTTAATCATGGAACATCCCGAATTTTACCCATATGTGTTTGACTAGATCTGCTTGCAATTCATGATGGACATTTGAATCACGTAATTGACATCTAGCACGCACATGATTTGCAAAAGCAGGTAGCACCTCGGTAGAGAATAATTATGGTGTACTAGAACCACTTGCCTCAGACTGATCATAATCGGTCCAATATTGCACATATGTATCTCGCTCATCCTCAACAATCATATAATAATGTAATATAATACATGACCGCATGATCATAGCTCAATCGGCTATATCCCACAAACGTGCTGGTTCGTGATTTATTTTAAATCGAGCTTGTAAAACTTCAAATGCACGTTTGATGTCCTTCTGACATCCTTCTTGGTGTTGTGCAAATAATTTGTCTGGTTCACTTTGAAGAAGACAAATTGATTTAACCTGATTTCTTCGGTTCTGTGGAGTGTATGTAACTTCTGGATGGGTGCCTACAGTTTGCCTAGTGCATGCCTAGATGAGATAAATTCTATGTGTTCTGCGTTTTTGTGGTCAGGAACAGAGATGAATACTCGCAAAGCAAAAGTTTCTTGGTTGGCAGTTTGTAAGCCAAAGGCTGAGGGAGGTTTGGGGCTAAGATCACTTCAGGAAGCTAACTTGGTGTGCTCTCTGAAGTTGATATGGCGGTTAGTTTCTCATGGAGACTCTTTGTGGGTGAAATGGGTTAATTCAAATTTGTTGAAGCAGGTATCTTTTTGGTCAGTAAAGAGTACCACAACACTGGGGTCTTGGATTTGGAAGCGCCTACTTAAGTATCGAGATCTAGCCAAAACGTTTTGTAAGGTGGAAGTGGGAAATGGGGAACAAACCTCCTTCTGTTACGACAACTGGTCGGAATTAGGCACTCTCTCGGATGTGGTGGGGGAACGTGAACCCCTGGATATGGGGATAGCGTTGCAGAGTACCTTGGCTGAGGTTTGGGACCATTGTAGACGAAGACGACATCGGGTTGACCAGCTTAATGCCATCGAGGAAGCGTTGCACTTGCACTAGCAGCAACGTCAACCACACCCTGATCGTGCGGTTTGGCGTGGGAGAAATGACATTTATCGGCCAAAGTTCTCTACTAGAGACACTTGGAATCACGTCCGAACAACCTCAAGCACGATTGCTTGGCATCGAAGGGTGTGGTTTGGTCATGCAACCCCCAAATTCTCTTTCTGCGTTTGGTTAGCAGCTCTTGATCGTTTATCAACAGGGGCTCGAATGGTTGCTTGGAATGGAAGCTCTGCAGGCATGTGTGTCTTCTGCCAAAATGTTATGGAAACTCGGAATCATATTTTCTTTCAATGCTCTTTTGTCTCTTCAGTTTGGTCGGCACTTGCGGAGGGTCTGTTTTACAACACATTTCTCGAATGATTGGGTGACTCTGCTTGATTATCTGTCCAATCCGCGTCTGGAGCTGGTTCGGGGGTTTCTAAGCCGCTACGTGTTTCAGGCAGTGGTTTATACGATTTGGCGTGAACGAAATGGTCATCAGCATGGAGTCGCACCACAGACTGCAGTGGCTATTATCTCATGGATCGATAGGCAAGTGAGGATCGGTTACTGTCTATTGGTTTACTGGGGGATCGGAGATTCGACGACGCTTTACAACTCTGGTTTCAGTCCCGCTCTTAGACTCTGTTTTGATTTGTTTTTCAAATTTTAATTTCTGTCCTACTAAATAAGGGGAAATGATCTAAAAATGTTGCACTAGTTGTAAAACAGTTATTTTCTTTTGAATATAATTTAACATTTTATTCAAAAAAAAAGGAAGACAAATTGATTTGACGAAAGTTGGATAACAAGGATAGATACCATCAGCTAGAAAAGTTTTTAAAAGTATAAAGAGCTGATAGGAAAGTATAGGAGAACGTTACAGTGAGAAATGAAGTTTTTTTGTGTCCAAATGAAACAAAAGTAGTCTCTATATATAGATTTTTTTAAAATATAAATTTTGATATAAAATTCTTTTTTAAAAAAAAAATTGATTACAATCAAATAATTGAGTATAAATAATTGAGAGAAGATAAAAAAAAACACCAAAATATGGATAACCAATAAGAAAACAACACATAAAAGAAAAAAAATGTCGGTAAAATTTTTTTTTATCTCACCACTCTTTCCAATCACAAGGTGACAATTATCACTAAAAACCTCACTTCCTTTGCATTCAACATGTTGAATTTATTCAATTGAAATTAATCTACATCGATTTTTTATTTTATTCAACATCCCCGTTGGAGACATTAAAATGTTGAAAAAAAAATTCAACAAGCCCATTGTTGATAGTCTGAAGCCTAGTAAATAGAAAAAGTAAGGTCAAATTATAAGAGAGAGTAGTACATTGAAGATGAGTCAAATCAACGTTTAAGTTTTTTGGAGAGAAAGAATGTACAATGCTCAGTCCCTCGTATTCTGCGTAACACCTTCAAAAAAATTTTTTGAAAGAATTACTTAGATATTATCCAAAAGTTGGTTTATTCCTCATATGTATACATTTTCTAAAAATTGCTCAGATATTTAGTGTTCTGGGTGTAATTACAATTAACATCCTGAGTTATTTTTTACTTTTTATTCCGAAAATATTAAAAAAATACACATCAGCAAATGATTTCACGTCATTATTGATAATGAACATCTGATTTATATTATTTCACGGCTGAGTTATAATACTTTAGAGAAAACTAAAGGTCTCTTAGATTCATATGACGACTGAGTTATAATGCTTGGTGGCTGACTTATAACAATAAATAAGCTGAAAGTGAACGTCCGATTTATATTACTTCACGGCTGAGTTATAATATTTAAGAGAAACCGAAAGGTCTCATAGATTCATATGACGGCTGAGTTAAAATGTTCCGTGGCTGACTTATAACAAAAAATAAAAGTAAACAGCTGAATTTTATTACTTGACGGCTGCGTTATAATACTTAAGGGAAAACAAAAGGTCTCTTAGATTCATATGACGGCTGAGTTATAATGCTTCGTGGCTGACTTATTAGCCATTTCATCCTTCCTCGCGTTCAATCTGTAATCATCGAGAACAAGCTTCACAAGCTTGTCGTGCCTTGTTTCCGCATCTATCTGCACAACTCCACACCCTTTATCATCGGTGTTAAATACATATTTCTGTTTCTTTACCCAGTTACCAGAAACAACAATTATCGGAACTGGATCCATGAAAGCAAATGAAGAAGAATGAGGAAAATTAATAAGAATGAAGAAAATTAATAAGTGAAGAACAAGATGAAGAACAAGGTAAATAACAAGGTGAAGAAGATTGTAAAGAACTTCACTTTTGAACCAGGTGAAGAAGATGGAAGTCGAAAAAACGACGTTTCGTATTTTCGGAGAAGATGATGACATGAAATGATGACATAGATGATGCTTCCGAAGTGGCAAGTCAGCCACCAAACGAACATGTAAATCAGCTTAATTAAATCAGCCATCAAACAAGATTATAACTCAGCCGCAACATGAATACTATTACAGTAATTAAAAAACAAAAAAATAGCTGCCAAATTCAGCCGCTTAATTTCATAACTCAACTGAAAATTTGCAACTCAGCCGTATCTTTTAATAAGTCAGTCGTAATTGAATGATATTCTAGTAATTACTCTTTTGCTACTAAGTCAACCGTAAAATGGCCGAGTTGTCCGATAAATAAGCTTATAACGGCTGAGTTATAGTGCTTCACCATAACTCAGCGGTAACGACATCTCATAAGTCAGCCGTTGTTCATAACTCAGCCAGCCGGAAAAAGTTAATTCAGCCGTGTCGTAGTGATAACTCAGCCGAAATTTTGACAACTCAACCATCAGGTGAAAACTCAGCCATAAGGACGGCTGAGTTATAGCATAACTCAGCCAGATTTCATTAATTCAGTCGTAACGGTTGGCTGAGTTATGCTCTAAGTCAGCCGTCCGTTCTAACTCAATGTTTTTCCATAAATCAGCCGCAACATATTGTAACTCAGCCGTCATTACCTCTGTAACGCGATAGAGTTATTTAATACACGTCAGCAATTTCTGACGTGGCGTCTAACGTGGTAATTACATTTTTGTAATTACGTTTTTCTTGTAACATAAAACAAGGGCATGCTGTATATTTTGAAAATATCTGAAATATCCTAATAATAATAAAAAAATTGTTGGTTCTGATAATATCACCTAAAATGTATGGTATCTGAGTAAATCTCCCTATTTCTTTTCTTCTTTTAAACGATTTGATCTCCTAAAGCTTAAACCGCGAATCTAAATGCTACTTTGGTCCGGTTCATCCTCACAAACCGTATAAGTAGATCTCTGTTAAACCGGCTTCTTATGAAGAAAATATACAGAAATTGTGTAATTCACTTCACTTTATTTCTCTTTTCCGTTTTACCTGACAAATCAATCACATGAATGTATCTTGGCACTACATACATTACACACAAACACATGCACACAAACTATGTAAAAGAAAGAAAGAATTTTAGGGAAAAAAATCAAGAGGACGAGCTGGCCCGATGCTAGTAGTAGACATCTCTTGGAACATGGAAGTTTCTTCAACATGCCACTTGATATGCTCAATTTACCTTAGAGTTACTCTCTCAAATTAAGAGATCAATTGTAGTACTTAGGGATCGAATCCACAAGAACTCTAGATTCACACAATAGATTTAATATTCTTTTAATTATGCTAAACATAAATATTGTAATTAAATTGCAAGATTAAACAGAAAATAAAAGAGTTGTAAATTCAGAAAGATTAAACGCTAGGCCTAGGGAAATTCTCAGGAAATCATGGAAAATCAGATCAATTAATTAAGCATGCAAGATTCAACAATTAAGCACCGTTCTTGAACTCTAAACACAATTGTAAAATAAATAAGTTCTCACTGCAAATATTATCTAAATTTAAAACTCAAAAATCCAAATCTCTTTGCAAAATTCAAGTTAAAAATCAGTAATAAAATCAAGTTTAGATAAGTTCACAAAATCACTAATTCAAATCTCTTTGCAAAAAGTAATTTTGCTCACCAAAGGTTTTTATCAGGAAAATCAATTATATTCTCATATCAATTAATAATCCTAAGATCTAAATCGAGATGACTAATCAAAGATCTAGCATTAAGAACAACCTATGGTGAAGAACAAGAAAGATAATGAATCCTAAATTAACAGATCTAATAATCCATGAAATCCCTAATGAGAAACCCTAAAGCTAAGAAGCAGATCTACTCAGACATAATCAATGAAAAGCAAAACATCTTGTGAATAAATTGCATTAAGAGATTAAAAGAAGAAGTAAAGGAGTTCTGAATCTTCTCTGAAGGAATCTTGATTCTTCTCTCCAAAAGCTCTTTAAAAATCTCTCATGATTCTCTCTAAAAAGTTTCAGGGAAAAATAAAGCTTAGGTCTAAACAATGACCATAAAAATCCTATTTATATTCCTAAACACGTCAGGGACTAATGATGCAAATATGGAAAACTTTGGGGCAATTTTGTAAATCTTCAAAACTTGTGGGAAAACTTCCAATTCTTCTGTTGGATGATGCATCGATCGACACCATCACTTGCATAGACCGATGCATATCTTTGAACGTGTCTCCCAACTTCACAGCTTAGCCTTAATGCTTAAATGTGCTCCAAATCCTCTTATTTAGCTCCATTATGCTCTCATCCATGCTAAATCCTATAAAGACTCAAAAAGACTCTAAAACACCAAAAAGAATCTATAGATAAGACTTATATCATTACTAAAAACACCTAAAAACCATGATATATCACCACTTGAGGATCTCTCTCGCATATCTCAGTGCACTGTCGACACTATCACTCTCCAAGCTCACTTGGGTAACAAACAGCTTTGGCCTAAAGCTCCTTCCACGCATCGAATACGGTTCCAAGAGTGAGTCATACAATCTCTTGAACTCATAACCAATGTAATGGAAAGCACGCTGAGACATTGGAGGGTTGTGCCTGCTCGTCTGGTTCTGACTTATCAACGGGTTGAAGTCTTCGAACCACTCACAGGTTCTTAGAGGAACCTCCTCGGTTTTTTTCTTCTAGGAGATCAAATATGGTTAGAACCAAAAGGAACCTTTTCTTAGACAGGGTCGGGTGATTCACCATGTTCTCGAAAAGCTCTCTGTTTGCAATCATCTTGTTCACAAGATTCCCGTCACCGTCTTCTATGTATTCTCCATATATAATCTGTTAGTGAGACACAGAATATCACCAAGTCAGCGTCTTCAAACATTTCCAGCAATTTCCAGTTTTCACCAAGGCTTCTCGGATTTAACCGGATGAGTTGGTACCTTAAAGAGAGAGAAAAACAGAGAGAGATTAAGTCCAACGATTTTTCATATAGTCTGAATAGAACTAACTTCATGTTTGGATCGTGTTGTTAGTCGCTCTCAAGAGTCTCTTCTTGAGAAGTTGATGGGAATGAGAAGTCCACACAAGAAAGTGTAAGGGTATAGAGAAGCACAACACACTGATTCACACTTGGAACGCGCCAAGCCAACGCTTTTCTATTCAATCTTATTAACAAAATTTATCTTTTACAAGGATACAATTTTGTCTCGGCCCTTACTCAACCTATTCTACCCAATAGGATTGAACCCGACTAAGAATGAAACTGACCCCTCTTCTCTTTTCTATCTAAACACACACCTGTGTAGATCTAAGAGAATAAACTCACCCTCTCTCTTTTTAGCTGAGAGATTAAAACTCACCCTCTCTCTTTTCTATCTAAACTCTCACCAGAGTAGATCTAAGAGAAAGAAAAAACAATTCTCTGCGCACTTAATCACCACCCTGATTAACGTCACAGAGAACTGGGAACACCCCTTCTAAGCCTTATTTTTGTGGCTTCGAAGTTTACAACTGTATCAATATTCTAGAGTGCTCAACTTGGCTCGTGGCCTACTCCTAGAATATATATACACGATTTGAGAAACCCTAGAAGGCGAATCTCCAAGTATCACGGGATAAGGAAACTGCTTGTTTCTCAGCCTTATCCTTTCCTTAACTGTTGCGGAGAATATTCTTCATATCTCCAGACAAACGGAAACTGCTTGCTCCTCAAGCTTATCCTTTCCTTATTTATCGCAGAGAATATTTTCCATATCTCCAAGTACAATCTTGTCTCTATCTTCAAGACCACGTCAACAGCCTTCCTTGACGCATCATCACATCCACTCACGTCTTTCCACGTCAGCTCACACATCCATGTCAGCAACTCGGGCGTCTGTGATCTGATGCAGCTTCCTGATTGGCACAACGCTCTGTTCGGCACAACGACTTGTTCCTCACAGCGAGTTGTTCCAGAATCTGCAGTTACAATCTCCCCCTTTTTGACTGAGTTTGATACTCAAGCATCTCTCTGGTTCAACCTGAAAAGACACTCCAACAAACACAAGCCAAAAACAGAACAAGCAACAACTAGACAAAACATCAGACATTATCTAGCAAAATTAACCAACAGCTTGTTCAAACAGAATTATGCATAAGAACCTAACAATCAGAAACCCCAGCGGGCTGCAGCGGAAACCATGTTCTTAATAATTCTCTAATCCAGACTTAATCAATTGGCATATTCTCAATCATTAACAACCTAAGATCAATAACCACCACCATCCTAAGATCAACCAATTAATAAATTAAGTCTCCCCCATAAACAATGATTCTCCCGCTAAACCAAGTAGCTTCAAGAATTCTCCCCCATAAGTACAGAACTCCTTATCATTAGGCGTTGAACAAAACACAAAACCAGAATCATTCTCCCCCAGCTTGAGTGATCAACTAAGTCAAAAACAGACATATGTATCACAACAATATACTGAGTTATGGGAATCACTTACCTGCTAACAGTGCTTCGCATCCTTAAGCACTTTGATGATCAGTCAAGTTGCCTATTGAAACAGCTTCTTGTTTGTAGGCATGTTGACTATCCTTGCAACCACAACTGGATGTTGGGCAATAGGACACTGGTAGCCGAGAATTCGAACAGCAGATAGCACTTTGGTCGAATCACAGTGTGGATGTGACCATACACAAGCTTTGCAGGAAAAACAGCATCTTGTGTATCATGATCTATGCTTTCAAACTTCTGCTTCACTAATCAGATGAGCTAAGCACATATCACTTCTCCAATTCGTCATCTGTAGGGAACTCAAACATATGATCATCTGTTAACTCAACTATCATCAGTCTCACATGTCTAATACCCGTCTAGCCAGTTACTCCACCATAATCAAATAGAGTGTTGATCGGTCTTGTGAGACTCCAAATGCACAGTTCCTTACAAGAACAATCACTATCTTGATCAAACCCTTGACAGTTGACAGATTAGCCCCACAAAACACATATACCTTTAGATAAGTAAGGCTTAATCTCAGACACAGTTTTTCAGAAGCCCAGCAGCTTCAAACATCTTCATACATCATCAGTGAACCCAACCACAAATGTTCGTTCTTCAATGGATGTATCACGATTCTAACAACAGAGTATCACACCTCTGTCTTCATTGCTGATAACATGTCTCATCACAATCATATGCACCTGTAGGTCATTAAGGGGAGATGATCACATGTCCTCTTTTGTTGACTCCACGACACTGAAGTTTCAACACACTTATGTAGATGTACCACTACGAAGGATCGATTCCGCAGGCCGTGACACAGTCTTCTTCCCCTTTGTCTTCTTCGTGTCTTGTTGCTGAAGACTCGGAACAGGACGCTAAGCTTCAAAGAGCTGATGAATACGACTGGGAAACGGTGGACGAAGCCCTGACTTAGCTTGCAGACCCAGCTGTATGATCTGATCATAGATCATTCTCCCAAAATCAAACGGGGTGCAATGCATGATCATGTAGATCACCATGGCTCTGTTTGCTGAAATGTACCCTGTGTTCACCGTGGGAGACCAGTTGCTGCAGCATATCTTATGCACATCCTTGATCACCAGGTCCTTGATTGCAGTTGACACCAGCTGCTTGCAGGTCTTCACTTTGCCACCAGATAGAAAGAGAGCAAGATCCTCCTCCATAATCGCAGCTGTCTGTAGTCTTTGTTCGCGTACATCAACCGCCGGAAGACTGAACAAGGCATTAATGCGGCTTGGGGAAAATTCATACACCCAATCTCTGACAAGTACATCAACTGAGTTTTCTTCAATTTTAATTGCTGGAAGATTTGCCCAGAACTCATAGACAGCATCAAAATCATAAGACCCGATTTGAGTGACAGTTTTCAGCTGACCGGCTTGATCAAGCAGCTCCCTAACTGGATCATCTACTTCCAGAGAATAGCAAACCTCAGCAGCAATGGTTCGAGAAGCAAAGAAACCATACCTTCGAGCAGCATCAACGGATATGAATCGTTTTGAGTCAAATCCCTTTGAAGGAGCCCCGCGAGACGATAATGCACACGTCAAACAGCTGATGGGACATAGACACTTGCTTTGTAGCACAATCCATCTTCTGGTAACAGTCCCTTG
>NC_025693.1:23519235-23543817 GCF_000633955.1 Camelina sativa
TCTTAGATACTTCACAGTCTTACCCTAACTTCTAATATTGTCCTCTTCTTCCAACCTTGTGGAACTTCTACTGGACAATGACACAGTTTCCCTCTCAGGTTGTTCATAACAGTCATCTGTTTAGTCTTCTGCAAGTTGAACTGAGACACCCGTTTGACAGCCTCACCTCTATGGTTCCTTATGCCATATTTTGCAATTATAGTACCCTCGTGAGTAATCAGCCCTCTGTGCAGATCTTTTGCTCCTTTACTCATCTTCTTGTTATTCCTTAGCTGATCCTCAAGGCGTTGTCTCAACAAAGACGAAATGACTTTTCCTCAGACAACAATTTCTCAAGAGTGGAGACTCTACAAAGCAGCTCTTCTTTCTCAGACACCAGACCATAATTCTCCTTCTTTTGCAGAATCAGATCCTTAGACAGAGCGATGACTTATTTCTCAACAGATAAGCCAGCCACATCATCCTTAGGTTTCAAAACAGACTCCTGATTCTCATCATCTTCTTGGGCTGAACCAAGATCACTCCATGTCAGACAAAATATCGAATGACCACAGCCTTAACGGTTGTAAAACTTCAACACGCTTCTTCCTTCAAGTGCAGAACATTCTGATTGGAAGTGTCCATAACCTTGATAGTCAGAACTCTGAGATTCTTTCTCTGCACCAGATCTGGATGATGAAGATTGACACTGACGTTGTACACTCTTCAGCCTTCCGAACTGCTTCTTGCTCAGTACTTCCTCATTACCTTGAACAGACGTCTGAGTTTCTACAGTCTTCAGAGTGAATGATTTCTCAGCCTTCTGATCATTCTTTCTCATATGCAGTTCATCTGTCTGAACTAATTTCACACACAAATCAACCTTTTGTTCATCAGAACTTAAGGCACCTTTATCATCAGATTTGTGAGAAAGATATCCATGTGATAAGCTCCTGAGAAATTCCTTGACAAACCTCTTATCCTTATATACCTTCTTCAGCACTACACCTTCCTCACACGGCGAGCTTAGTTGACTGTTGAAATGACAGGATAGTGAGACATCAGATTTTTCCTTCTTCACCCTTCTGGTTTCCTCAACGAAGGCTTCCAAAATATCCCAAGCTTCTTTCGCCGACATACACTCTTGTACCATCGCGAACAGATCCATAGGCAAGCAGCTGAAAATAGTAGATAATGCTTCAGCGTTCTGTTTTCCCTTTAACTTCTCCTCAGCCGTCCATAGCTTACAGGGCTTTACTACAGTTTCTCCTCTCATGTTCGTAAGTGTTGGAAGTGACCATCCATCTTTAACAGCGAACCAGGCTTCCATATCACGACTCTGAATCATCTGTCTGATTTGTGCTTTCCAATCATCATAATACTCAACATCAAGCTTCAGCGGATTGTTCTCATCAACGAACTGTTGTGGATTCTCCATACCTCGTCTCAAGATCTCACCTGTTGAAAAGATACACAATTCTTTTATCAGGCGTCTGCTCTGATACCAATTGTAAGGGTATAGAGAAGCACAACACACTGATTCACACTTGGAACGCGCCAAGCCAACGCTTTTCTATTCAATCTTATTAACAAAATTTATCTTTTACAAGGATACAATTTTGTCTCGGCCCTTACTCAACCTATTCTACCCAATAGGATTGAACCCGACTAAGAATGAATCTGACCCCTCTTCTCTTTTCTATCTAAACACACACCTGTGTAGATCTAAGAGAATAAACTCACCCTCTCTCTTTTTAGCTGAGAGATTAAAACTCACCCTCTCTCTTTTCTATCTAAACTCTCACCAGAGTAGATCTAAGAGAAAGAAAAAACAATTCTCTGCGCACTTAATCACCACCCTGATTAACGTCGCAGAGAACTGGGAACACCCCTTCTAAGCCTTATTTTTGTGGCTTCGAAGTTTACAACTGTATCAATATTCTAGAGTGCTCAACTTGGCTCGTGGCCTACTCCTAGAATATATATACACGATTTGAGAAACCCTAGAAGGCGAATCTCCAAGTATCACGGGATAAGGAAACTGCTTGTTTCTCAGCCTTATCCTTTCCTTAACTGTTGCGGAGAATATTCTTCATATCTCCAGACAAACGGAAACTGCTTGCTCCTCAAGCTTATCCTTTCCTTATTTATCGCAGAGAATATTTTCCATATCTCCAAGTACAATCTTGTCTCTATCTTCAAGACCACGTCAACAGCCTTCCTTGATGCATCATCACATCCACTCACGTCTTTCCACGTCAGCTCACACATCCATGTCAGCAACTCGGGCGTCTATGATCTGATGCAGCTTCCTGATTGGCACAACGCTCTGTTCGGCACAACGACTTGTTCCTCACAGCGAGTTGTTCCAGAATCTGCATTTACAGAAAGTCCTTCCATGGAGGATAGTCCTTCTACTTGCAATATGTCCATATCATATTCTGATCTCGAGATCTCAAGAATCTGAGAAGAAACAAATTTGGGTCAGTGTTCTTTCTTTTTTTCCCTTAAACAAAAGTGCTATGGTTCTGATTAGACAAGCAAGAACTTGATGTAAACTCACTCGTTCGAGAACATAAACGGCGTTTCTGGGGAGTGTATCGCGAAGCCTTTTGTAGGTGGCTTGAATGGCCGGTACTCTCCAAAGATCTGCAACGTTTTGTGCATTCTCGCGGCTTGATGGTGGAAATATCTTCAGGTTTACGTCTTCCTTTTCTTCATGTTCGTTATTCTAGAAGAACACTGGAGTTATGAAAAATAAAGAGTGTCTCTTAACAAATGTAATAGGGTTTACGTATTGATTTAACGAGTGAAACAAAAACACTACAAGATAAAAGAAAAAAAAAAAAAAAAAAAAAAAANTCGTCATGATCCAAAGGTAACAAAAATTTGTCGTCATGATCTATATAAAAAAAATTAAAAGGACTAAACTTTGGATCAATATTTCTCAAAAAGTCAAATATATCATTTAGTACTATATTTTCTCATGAGTTTAGCTAAAAATAAAATCGAATCAGAGACCCAATTCAACACTCAGTAGCAAATCCTACAAGTGCAAATATATCATCTTTAGTTAGTAGTACTATATTTTCTCATAATTAGTTTAGCTAAAAATTAGTAATTTTTGTTGACATGCTTACCTTATACTTTTCCTACCATTACACCAATTTGTTTCAACAATTCTTTAAATAATATTCGAGTCCACTATTAACCAGATATATTGAAAAAAAGAAGAAGAACCGTGACACAACCGACAAGAGATAAATCAAGGGAAGACTCTCACCAACCGATTTTTTTGGCATATTCATTGCTTTGTCCACTCCTCTCTCTCAATCATACTTTTAAACTTATGACCTGACGACATAAATGATACTACTATCACTTTAACTTATTTGACAATTACCATAAAACAAACTCATCTAGTATTTTTGTCGCAGTCTCTCGTGTATAGATGCGTAAGAAAAACCTTCTTTCTCCACTCTCCACATATGTGCATGTGGTCAAATATGAGAGGATGATTTGCTTTATTGAAGAGTATGCAAATGAAATTTGTATTGAGATTACTTCTCTCCATAGTTTAAGCATTTGATGTGTAGGCACCACTCGAGAGAGATTCAAGACAGCTGGAAACAATGCCAATAATTGTTAGAAAATATTCTTTCCAATATTTTTTCATTTATACATACGAAATTAAATAGAATCGTATGGCGTATATCTCATCAAGTGTCGGTGGATTTCGATTCACTCTCCGAACCATGACTCTTTTTATTTAATGAGTTATGTACATTCTAATAAATCGCTTGACTTTATTACTATATAAGATAAATGCGAACATGCAATTATTTGTCCCATCTCGACTGGTTGAAACGATTATGAATTTTTTTATTTTAGATGACAAAATTGTAACGAGATTAATGATGATTATTAGGAACTAATCCGATTATATAATTCTAGGTCCATTGGGATTTGCGAAACACTTTACCGTATCTTATCATATCAAATCAAAGTTTAGTTTTAAGTGTTAAACTCAACGAAGGTTTGACAACTAATCACGTGGCATGATGACGTCATCACCACTTATCTCTCTCTTCCTCGTCCCTTCACAGTTGTCACTTTATTATTTACTTCACTTTGAGAGCTCTTCCAAGATTCACAGATCTCTCGTTCCTTCCGACTTCCAAAACTCTCTTCAGATTTTCCCACCTTTACTTTGATCCTTACGAAACCCTAATTCCCCAAATCAGCATTTTCTTCAAAGTTTCAATCTTTATTGAGAAGAGAGTTTCATCGTAGTCGTAGTATGTAGCTAGATCTCGAAGAACTTGCCTATGGTTCGATCAATTGGGTGAACAAAAATGGATCTTATGCTGATACAGAGACGTGAATCGAGAAGGGTCTGGTTTGGATTACAAAACTCAATAGTTCTCCTCGTGGGTGGAAACCATACCTCCTCCAGGTTTTGCACTCGCTAAAATCTCTTCTCTTCTCCTCTCCCCCACCAAAAAAATCTTCTCTTGAATTCCTACAAAATTCAAACTCTTCGGATCTTGTTTTTTTTAACTACTCGGATCTTTATGGGCGTTGGAGTGCTAAAGCTGAAACTGATGCCTAGCTCATTCCGTCGGCGCGTTATCTTACGCGCCCTCGTGATCGTCTGCGCTTTCTCTGTTGTATCTGTTTTACGAATCCTCGGCGGAGCTTCCCAAGGTGAGAATGATAATAGTCATAATACTCAGCCGTGTAAGGTTGATGAGTGCGCCGTGAACTTCGCGTTTCTTGGTCCGTTCCTCTTCTCAGGCAACGGATTGTTATCCAACAGGTTCCTTAAACCTGTTTTGAACTATTTGGAGTCAGAGAAATGTAAGGACAACATTGATTTGACTACTCAAGTTGTCACAGAGCTTACTGGTATGAATCTTCTGAGTTATGATTCTAAAGCTCTCTGTATTGGTCGGAGATCGGTTTCAGCTGTTCTTGCAATGAATCGACAAGGGATCTCTGATGTTAGTGTGGCTTACATGTCACCACCTGTTTTCGCTTTCAAGCATAGGAAGTTCACAAGTGAGCTACGTTACGAGGATGCATCTTTTGGCTTTGTGTTTTCTATGGATCTTGAGACAGTTGCTGTCCCTGCTTCACTTGTTTATGAGATCGAGCGTATACTTAAGCCTGGTGGAACCGGGGCTATGCTTGTTGGTACTACTAGTGGATCTGACTCAAACGGTATGGTCAGATCAGTTTCCCCTGTTTCTTCGTTGCTGAAGAACTCGAGTGTGGTTCATGTTGCTTCATTAGGTGAACAGCTTTTGGTTGTATTCAAGAAAGATGGTGAAGATAGTTTCCACTTGGATCAAACTCATCATCATGACCTTCCGGCTGAGTGCTCCTCTGTTCTCAACAACCGACAGTACATTGGACTATTGGAGCCTCTTCTAGAGGAAAAGCGTTTGGATTTCGAGAGACGGATTCATTACTTGCCTGAGTTCATTGATCTTTCTTCTAGGAAGAGGTTGGTTTATATTGATATTGGTGCAGCAGATCATCTTAAAGCCAGATCGGATTGGTTCTTCCCATCGTACCCTATCGATAGGAAAGCTTTTAATAGCTACTTTGTGCATCACAACACATCTATCTTGACTTCTTATGTCAAAAGCCCTGGCGTAACCTTCATCTATCATCCGGGGCTCGTAGCAACTAAAGTAACAGTAGGTGGTCCTGCAGATCAAGAAGAAGAACCTTTTGTGGAAGATGATAGCTTTGATTTTCTAGCATGGTTCAATGAAACAGCAAGCTACGCTGATTTCGTGGTTCTGAAGATGAACACAAGCGACGCTGAGCTGAAGTTTCTCTCAGAGTTGATAAAGACAGGAGCTATCTGCTCAGTTGATGAATTGGTTCTTAACTGCACAGGGTACAGCGACTGCAGTGGTATCTTTAAAAGCCTCAGGAACAGTGGCGTCTTTGTCCATCAATGGTGGGAAGACTAATAAGCTCAATAGATGGAGCTTTAAAAACTAAAAACTATGTTCTTTGGTAAGTTGCTGATGTTATGTTTTTTTTTACTGTTGCTACAATCTTTGCTTATGTATAGAGCAAAGCCGCAGAAGTTTGCTCCAGCGACCCAGCACTTCTGTGGTTCTACCTAAATAAGTTGTCGTCTGTATGAAGTTTGTTTTGTGTATGCTTCAATGGAAGTTTGTTGTGTTGTGTGTGTTTCTATTTGATGCTCTGTTTATACAACTACCTAAAGCCACTATTCTCATGATCAAACAAGATAGAGATCCCGAAAATTGAAGAAAAATATATGAAAATAATTAAACGAAACAATGTATTTCAACCATTAAACGACTAAAAAAAGAAAAAAAAGAAAAAAAAAAATCTTAAATAACACCAACAAAAACCCTATAAACTAATTTGAATGCTTAGTGATGAGGTCTGAAAATGCATAACCAGGGCCGCCACCTGCTGCAGCGGTTAATACGTGAGAGCCTCTTGGGAACATCCGGCAAAGTAACGTCTTCGGTTGATGGTTGCACGGTGACTCGAAGCTTAATGCCAGCCTGACAAAGACCGGTCTTTAAGCTTACAAAATAATGCACTCCTGGTTTGGTGAGCTTAATGAGATCGTGTCCCGTCTTGTATACAGCTACGGTAGAATTTGGTTCACATGATCTGAAGTCAAGATCATCGCTGAGTTCTCTAACGTCGTTGAGTTTGTTGTTGTATTGGAAAAAGAGAGTATCTCCAACACGAAATTGTCTATCTTTACTCCACCTGTAATAGTAGTAACTGTTGTACACGCTCCATCCTTTAGAATCACCTACCTTGTAGATCTTTCCTCTCTTGCTCGGGGGTGGTGGTGGCGGAGAAGTCGGACGTGGCGGTTCATGGTTCATGCTCGGTGGTGGAGGAGGAATCTGACGTGAAGGGGCATGGTTCTTGCTTGGTGATGGTGGAGGAGCCGGACGTGACGGTTCATGGACCTTGCTCGGTGGTGGTGGTGAAGGAATCGGAGGTGACATGTCATTGACGACAAAAACGTCATATTTAAGTCCCGAGACGCGGCATTGAAATTCATTTGAGGTGATGAAGTAGTGATGTCCTGGTTCCTTGAAGGTTACAACATCGTATCCGGTGTTGTAAACAACTTTAGGAGAAGAAGAATTGCATGAATCATACTCTAAGGCGCTGGAAACTTGAGCGACGTCGTTGATGTCTTGATCGTACTCAAAGACGAGGGAATCTCCGACGTGGAATTTCTTATGTTCAGCCCAAGAGTCGTCCTTGATAGTCCATCCATAGTCACCACCGACTGTGTATAGTTTAGCCGAGGTGCAACTCAAGAGAAACATGATCACGACCATGAAGCCAAAGATCTTCTTGGTCACCATGATTCCGATCGTATGAATAGGAAGAAGAAGAAAAAAGATCTCTAAACTCAGCTCGCTGAATGAGAAAGAGAAGTATGGATGAATGTGTTTGGTGAAAAAAGAAGTCACGTATGAGCTCTATTTATAGAGTTTCACGATCCCTAATCATAATCCTTGTCTTATTTGGATTTAGTTTAGTTTATTTTCTTATTCCAATCCTTTTCTGCTAAGGCTTTAGTTTTGTTTTTTTTTTAGTGTAATGTTAAGGAATATCTTATCTTATTTTATACAATTATAAATTTATATATAATAATCTTATAATTATCTTAATTAAGTTTATTTTATTTCCTTTTTCTGTAGATGATTCGAAGTTCTAATTTATTTGTTTATGTGTATACACATCATACTACGTAAGTTGTTTCTTTCTGGAATTATTTTAACTTTTTTGCAATCTTCTACTGATTAGGTTTTATTTCTCTTATTTAATGAAAAAACTTATCTTATTTTATACAACTACCTAAGGGCTTATCTTGTGCTTAAATTAAATACTTTAAGTAAATTTTTTCTTTTTCTTTTCTGATAATTGGATTTATATATTTAATGGATAATAGGACTTATAAATTAATGTTGTATTTTATATTTTTACTAGTATTATGATCCGTGCATACGCACGGTAATATATATTGTAATTATATTATAAAAGATGAAAAATAAGATATTATTGAAGCTTCATAAAGATTACATATATTAATCAATGTTAGTTTAGATGTATCGAAGTTATATATAAACAGAAAACAAATCAAATATATATATATAGATCAAATAAATAAAAATATTTTGTTTTGAAAACTCATTAATTCATTTTCTAAATATAACATCTGGTTTTCAGAAACAAACAAAATTAAGAAAATTACTGAAAAATTATAAATAATAACAGAATATACTAACTGGATTTTCTCTTAAATTTTAAAAGAGTAATGTAAATTGAAAAAAAAATATTTGGTTGCCAAACTATAAAAGCTTAAAGAAGTTGTTGCTAACATTTTCTTCCACGATATGTGTCTCTATTCTTTTTTGTATAGAAAGATTTCTCGAGTACTTGTTGCTCCTTATTCTTTCCTAAATGAATTTAGGATTATATTTTTAACTATTAAATTTAATAATAAAAAAAGTTTCATGGCATTTTTTACCTATACACACCAAAGAAGAGACTGTTAGTCACAATTCACAAAAATGTGAGATTTTATATAAAGATTGAGAAATCAGTTTGAAGATAAACATAATCTGTCAGTACTTTTCACCTTCATACTTGAAAGAAAGAAATTATGATAGGATGCTCTTTTGACAGATAAGAAATTTGTAGAAAACTATAAACTGCATATATGATTTAAGAAAAAAAAATGTGAGTAAGAGCAAGAAATGAAGAGCAGACAGTTCATCGTCATTTATATTAATAAAGAGAGATATTAAACAGTTTCAAAAATATTGGAATCGTGATGAAAAAATTTTGGGATTTTTTAGCATTTTGTTTTTTTCACTATAAGGTAACTTTAAACCACCCACGTTTCATTTAAAAAAATAACAAATGGAAAAAAAAAAATAAAACGTAAATATTTGCTTTTCTTTATTTCTTCCATTTAATTTTATTATTTTTAAATTGTCATGTGTCAGATTTTTATTTATAAGATAAATATGTACGTTTTCTTTACAACACAATTACACTTGGGGTTTTAGTTTTCTTCTTCAAATTCTATCTCATGCTCATGTACATTTAATTTACAATTACCATTGATTGCTCTTGTGTCTCGTATAAATATTGGACCAAATGGACCACAAAGAATGGATAACTAAAATGAAGAACAAAAGAGTTCTTCATTAATGGAATCAAATACACATCCAATATTAGTGTTTTCGATTAACAAAACAATAGGTAATGGGTAAACCAAGTCATTGTTCAAACCAAGCAACAAACATCCACATAACTCTTTATTACGTTCTTGTCATCATACATTTATTGCGATATCACATTACTCTTGATGCTTTCACTATTTTAAAATATTCATGGAAATTCAAACGTCAATTATTCTATATTCCTATAATATTATATATATATATATATATATATATATTCATTCATAACATAGACTAAATTGCATTATTAGAACAAAAGCTAAAATCAAACGGTCCTCCCCATCACACTATCATAGAAACTAAGCAGCAAAAAAAAAAAGTAAATCATATATAAAGGAAAAATTCATATATAATTAAGGATATCTTGGCGTTTTAGTATGTTTCTGAAACTTAATTAGAAGTTTGATACATGTACTATTTACAATGGATAAAATTGGGTGGTGTGAGATAGAGGAGAGTAGAGATAGAGAAATTAGTGGGACAGAGGCGATGGGGGGAATATACGTTAAAGCCCTGGTCGGTTGGGAAAAAAAGAGGAAAGAGGAAAGGAGAGAGGGAAGAAAGAAATGTTCGATTTTGGATCAGCCGCTAAAAGACCTTATCTTTTCTTAATCTCTTTTCTTGATAAATGTTCATTACATCACATATCATATATATATATATATATATATATATATATATATATATATATATATGTCCCATTAACATATGACCTAAAGTTTACCCAACACTTAAATAATTAATTGGGCCTTGTCCTTAACACTTAACAAACACTTAATTTCTCGTCTTCTTCCTTGCTTTGTTGCTTCTCCTTCTTCATCGCATCACTTCTCCGTTTCTCTGTTTTTCTTCCCAAACTTTGTTAGCCACTAAGATTCCTTGATCAAGTTTGAGCATTAATCAAGGTCTGATTCCAACACTCCCTCTCAGACCTTTGATTAATCTTCAAAATTGAAGTTGGGAATTCAGTGCTCTTCTTTTCACAATTCTTTCTTCTGATTCCTCTTACCACATCGGCATAGCTCACAGGTAGACTCATGTTCTCCCTCATTGATTTGTTCTTATCGACTCCTGTTACTTGAGTCGAGATAACCCCTTTCTCTGACCTGATTTCAACTTTGGTGTTTTTCTGTTTTCCTCTGATCCCCTTGGCTTGATTCAGTTTTTCCCTATGCAGATTTGATTCCACACCAGAAACTTGAGCTGCATCTCCCTCATTACTCTTACTCTCATTCGGATTTGGTGTGACCCCCAATTTAAAGCGAAGTTCTTCAAACCGTTTTGTATTAAGAGGCTTAGTGAGAATATCGGCGATTTGCTCCTCACCACTGCAGTATCTCAGGTTTATTACTCCTTCTCTTTCTGCTTCCCGAACGACATGATACCGTATTTGGATGTGTTTGGTTCTTCTGTGCTGAACCGGGTTTCTTCCAATTGCGATCGCAGAAGTATTGTCACAATAGATCGGGACACCTTTCGCATTGTCTACCTTTAGTTCTCCCATAAGGCGCTTCAGCCATACTGCATGATTTGTGGCTGAGCTTAATGCCATATATTCTGCTTCAGCTGTGGATTGGGCAATTGTATCTTGTTTCTGCGTTTGCCATGTGAACATCCCGCTCCCTAATGTGAAACACATCCCGGTTGTACTACGCATGTCTTCTTTAAAACCTGCCCAATCAGAGTCTGAGTACCCAATTAACTCTGGTTGTCCTGTCTCTTGAAAATGCAAACCATAACCGATTGTTCCCTGTATGTATCTCATTACTCTTTTTGCATCTTGTAGGTTTTGTTCCTTTGGCTGAGACAGACTTCTAGACAGGTAGGAGGCAGCAAATGCAAGGTCTGGTCTTGTTGCTGCAAGATATAAGAGACCACCCACCATACTTCGGTACAACCTTGGATTAGTAAGGTGTGCTCCCTCGTCTTGTCTCTTTTCATTAGGCACTAATGGTGTACCAACACTCTTGCAATTTTCCATTCCAAACTTTTCCAACAACTGTTTAGCATATTTTCTCTGGCTTAGAAACACTCCTGTCTCAGTATAAGTGATTTCAAATCCAAGAAAATACTTAAGCCTTCCCAAATCAGTCATTTCAAATGTCTTACTTAGATTCTCTTTAACTGCTTGATCATCTCCTCATTGCTGCCAGTGATGATGAGGTCGTCTACGTAAAGGCTTATCACCATGATTTCTCCTTCACTCTCTTGTGTGTACATTGCAGCATCACAGTCACTCCTTTTGCATCCTTGTGACATGAAGTAAGAGTCAATTTTGCTATACCAAGCCCTGGGAGCTTGTTTGAGGCCGTACAAAGCCTTCTTCAATTGTAAACCATGTTCTCAGCTCCCTCAATCTCAAAGCCTGCTGGTTGCTCTACGTAAACTTCTTCTGTTATTTCTCCATTTAGGAATGCTGACTTAACATCCATTTGATGCAGCTTCCATTTGTTTTGTGCAGCAAGAGCAATGAGAGTTCTGATTGTATCATGTCTAGATACTGGTGCAAAAGTCTCTCCATAGTCCTCTCCATACGTTTGCGTGAACCCTCGAGCTACAAGTCTTGCTTTTAGCTTGTTTATCTTACCACATTCATCAGTTTTGACTTTGTATATCCACCTGACTGAGATTACTTTTCTATCTATAGGTCTTTCCACCAGCTCCCATGTTTCATTCTTGTTGATTATGTAAATCTCATCATTCATTGCCAGCTTCCACTCCTTGCTATTCATGGGTTCCTCCCATGTAAAATAGCAAGCTTCCTCAACATTGTTTGCTTCATTCCCTTTTCCTTCTTCACCATTGTATATATCACTCAGTTTCTTGACTTTGTGTATCAGTCGAGAGGAGCTACCAGGTTCTGTTACACTCTCGCTGAATTGAATAGGTATAGGGCTGATCAATTGTCTCTCATTTCTTTCTTGAGGTACAGTTTCTGGACGTGGATCATCCTTTCCTTGTTGCTCCACATTGGTCTTCTCTGTTGTGTCAACAATGTTGTGTGAGATTTCTGTGGAGTCCTTCACTTCTTGTTTTTCCCAATTCCAGCTTTTGTTTTCTTCAAAAATAACATCTCTCGACACTTCTATTTTCTTTGTGCCCAAAACATACACTCTATACCCCTTGCTTACATTGCTATATCCCATGAAAACTGCTTTTTCTGACCTATCATCGAGTTTTCTTCTCTTAACTGCAGAAACCCACACATGGCATATGCACCCAAACATCCTTAAATGATTCACAGAGGGTTTGTGACCACACCAAGCTTCAAGAGGGGTCTGATGTTCTAGTGCCTTGGTGGGTAACCTGTTCTGAAGGTAGGCTGCAGTAAATGTTGCTTCAGCCCAGAATTTATCAGGCATCTCCTTGTCCTTTAGCATACTTCTGGCCATGTCCATCAAGGTTCGATTCCGGCGCTCTGCAACTCCATTCTGATGGGGTGAGTATGCCACAGTGAATTGCCTCTCAATCCCACTTTCTTCCAAGAATTTTGTGAATCTGTCAGATTTGAACTCACCTCCCCTGTCTGATCTAATCCTTTTAATTCTTCTACCAGTTTGTGTCTCTACCATGTTCTTGAACTTCTTGAAGGTATCAGACTTTAGTTTCAGGAAGTACACCCACACCATGTGAGAGTAATCATCAGTAAAGGTAAGAATGTAAACACTCCCATTGCATGATGGTGTCTGCATTGGTCCACAGACATCTGTGTGTATTAGATCTAAGACATCTTTGCTTTTAGTTTCTGACATTTTTGGGAATTCTTCTCTACATTGCTTTCCCTTGACACACGCTTCACAAACCTCCTGAGTTACTTTGAATTTAGGTAATCCTTTGACCATTTGACTTGTTTGAAGATTGTGTAGGTTGTGATATCCAGAGTGTCCTAGTCTCCTATGCCAAAGTTCAGACAAATTCTCCTCTTTGGCAGTCCTCATGCTTTCCTCCGCCATTTGCATCCTTAGAAGATAAGCTTTATTCTCCATTTCTACTTCTACAATCTTTTCCCCTTTGTTGTTATGTATTATGCACTTATTTCCCGCAAATAAGACTTGATACCCATTTCTCGTCATCTGAGGTACACTCAATAGATTTTTATCTATTCCTGGTACTAAGAAGACATCTTTGATTACCCTAGTTCCCTTCTTGGTCATCACCTCAATATTTCCTTTACCAGTAGTCATTATCCTAGCACCATTTCCAACTCTGATAGGAATTTTGACTGACCTGTCAATGCTTGAAAATAGCCTTTCTTCTCGAGTCATATGATTCGTTGCACCGCTATCAATCAACCATGTTTCCTCATTGTTTGTGTGTTCTCCTACGTGTGCAGCGTTGAACAGTGCAATTTCTTCTTTGTTGACTGGTTGTTCTTGATTTTTCCTGCTTTGACATTCTCTTTTAATGTGCCCAGGTTTCCCACAAATAAAACATCCTTTCCTTGGTCTGAACTGTTTGAAAGAAAACTGAGTCTCATAACAGTGAATAAGGTAGCACTTATCTTCATTGTGATTCTGCTTTTTGCAAATGTTACACCACATCCTCTCTTCCCCCATGGATCTAACACTTGAATTCATTTTCTTCTCTGTGCAGACTTCTTAGGTTCAAGACATCAAGATCGACCGAGCTCTGATACCATGTTCGTTTTGGATCAGCCGCTAAAAGACCTTATCTTTTCTTAATCTCTTTTCTTGATAAATGTTCATTACATCACATATCATATATATATATATATATTTATGTCCCATTAACATATGACCTAAAGTTTACCCAACACTTAAACAATTAACTGGGCCTGATTAACTTAATGGGCCTTGTCCTTAACACTTAACAAACACTTAATTTCTCGTCTTCTTCCTTGCTTTGTTGCTTCTCCTTCTTCATCGCATCACTTCTTCGTTTCTCTGTTTTTCTTCCCAAACTTTGTTAGCCACTAAGATTCCTTGATCAAGTTTGAGCATTAATCAAGGTCTGATTCCAACAAGAAAATGGATGGGACCCATGAATTTTTGGATGTCTTTTTTTTTGTTCTATGTTCCTTTCTTTTTCTCTTTCTCTTTCTCTTTCTATTAATATTTTTTTTTCATTACAATCCCCTTTTCTTAATTATTTAAATATTTATTAATATATTTTTTGTTTCAAATTTTTTTCTACATACAAAAAAATTATGTATGTTTCTTTATAATTTGATATGCATTTTGTTTTAATGATTTTAAATATATTTTATTCAAAAGATCTATATTTGTGTACGGTTTAAATCATTCAGCAGGTTTAAACCATCCAGCATGCCGTCCAGTAATATTTGTGTACGGTTTAAGCCATCCAGCATGCCGTCCAGTAATATTTGTGTACGGTCCAAACCATCCAGCATGCCGTCCAGTAATATTTGTGTACGGTTTAAGCCATCCAGCATGCTGTCCAGTAATATTTGTGTACGGTTCAAGCCATCTAGCATATTTGATAGATTCAACTCGTCCAACAATATTTGTGTACGGTTCAAACCATCCAGCATGTTAGATAGATTCACACTATCCAACAATATTTGAATACGGTTTAACCCATCCAACATGTTGGATAGATTTAAAATGTACAATAATATTTGTGTACAGTTCAAACCTTTCAACTTATTGGATAGATTCAAATTATCCAATAATATTTGTATCCGTACACCTTATTAAGTGTACAATGTACAGATGTCTGTACACATTATTAAGTGTATAAATGTAATTTATTTAATTTTTAGGATTTTAAAGAAAAAATATATAATTTTTTTGTATCTAAGAAGTTTTCTAAAAAAAAACTTCTATTAACAATTATTTAAGAAATTAAGAAATATGGAGAAAAGAGAAGTTACAATGGCAGAAATTGTAATTAAAGAGACTATTGAATGGCAAAAAAGAGAAGGAAAATAGACCAACAGTGAAAATTGTGGGTTTATCTAATTGTAAATTGTGACTGTATCAATATGATAATTATGTTTCAAAAATGTATGTTTTTGCCAAATAACCCTATAATTAATATTTTCTTTGACTAAAAAAATTATAATAATATTTTCTATTGTATTTTTCATCAATTTATTTATTTTATTCTAAATAAGATGATATAACACAAAACTATTTCTAAAATAATAAATATTTGTTATCTAAAATATGTTTCTAAATTAGGTTATGGTCTTAATGATGTGGACAATGTGAGAAACTCAAGACGGGATTCATAGATTCAGTCTGCTAGCTACTTTTGACCATTAAGAAGCGGACCAGCTAAAGCGGTTGAATAGAAGGTTAGAAAAAAAGGTGGATTGTAGCGAAGAGGGACTCTCCGTTGAAAGACAAAAAAGCTATTCATTAGTTTGTTGATTCTTTTATGCAAATGAACCGTTTCTTTCATATAGAAAAAAATATCATCTATGAATTATTATTTTCTATCGTTATTCTCAGTAATTTATTTATTTTATTCAAAATAGGATGATATATATTAAGAACTATTTTAAAAATAATAAATATCTGCTATCGTAAATATGTTTCTAATTAGGTTTAAAAGAAGCTATTCATTAGAGGTCAAAAAAAAAACACATGCATCAAGATAAATTTAGGCTCTTTGATTTTTTTTAACTCCTAAATTCGAGTTTCATTATGGCATCTATAATTGATAAAAAAAGATTAATATTATTTAACTTGCGTATTGAATCGTTAGGGGCGTGGTGAAATTCACTATAATTATAGAATTCAAAAGTTAAAAAGAAATATATAGTACGCCAAATACTCCGTACGATAAACACGTACGGAATTATATAATTTACTGAGGCATCCTTAATTGACTAACTAGTCTTTTCGTTACTGCTTAGAATCTAACACATGTACGACAATGTAATTATATGGAACATGTTCACGTTTATGACTTTAGGGGCATATATTCACATAATCAAACTAAATAGAAACGTCAAAATATTAAGAAAAATATATGAAAATAATTAAACGAAACAATGTATTTCAACCATTAAACGACTAACAAAAAGAAAAAAAAGAAAAAAAAAATCTTAAATAACACCAACAAAAACCCTATAAACTAATTTGAATGCTTAGTGATGAGGTCTGAAAATGCATAACCAGGGCCGCCACCTGCTGCAGCGGTTAATACGTGAGAGCCTCTTGGGAACATCAGGCAAAATAACGTCTTCGGTTGATGGTTGCACGGTGACTCGAAGCTTAATGCCAGCCTGACAAAGACCGGTCTTTAAGCTTACAAAATAATGCACTCCTGGTTTGGTGAGCTTAATGAGATCGTGTCCCGTCTTGTACACAGCTACGGTAGAATTTGGTTCACATGATTTGAAGTCAAGATCATCGCTGAGTTCTCTAACGTCGTTGAGTTTGTTGTTGTATTGGAAAAAGAGAGTATCTCCAACACGAAATTGTCTATCTTTACTCCACCTGTAATAGTAGTAACTGTTGTACACGTTCCATCCTTTAGAATCACCTACCTTGTAGACCTTTCCTCTCTTGCTCGGGGGTGGTGGTGGCGGAGAAGTCGGACGTGGCGGTTCATGGTTCATGCTCGGTGATGGAGGAGGAATCTGACGTGAAGGGGCATGGTTCTTGCTTGGTGATGGTGGAGGAGCCGGACGTGACGGTTCATGGACCTTGCTCGGTGGTGGTGGTGAAGGAATCGGAGGTGACATGTCATTGACGACAAAAACGTCATATTTAAGTCCCGAGACGCGGCATTGAAATTCATTTGAGGTGATGAAGTAGTGATGTCCTGGTTCCTTGAAGGTTACAACATCATATCCGGTGTTGTAAACAACTTTAGGAGAAGAAGAATTGCATGAATCATACTCTAAGGCGCTGGAAACTTGAGCGACGTCGTTGATGTCTTGATCGTACTCAAAGACGAGGGAATCTCCGACGTGGAATTTCTTATGTTCAGCCCAAGAGTCGTCCTTGATAGTCCATCCATAGTCACCACCGACTGTGTATAGTTTAGCCGAGGTGCAACTCAAGAGAAACATGATCACGACCATGAAGCCAAAGATCTTCTTGGTCACCATGATTCCGATCGTATGAATAGGAAGAAGAAGAAAAAAGATCTCTAAACTCAGCTCGCTGAATGAGAAAGAGAAGTATGGATGAATGTGTTTGGTGAAAAAAGAAGTCACGTATGAGCTCTATTTATAGAGTTTCACGATCCCTAATCATAATCCTTGTCTTATTTGGATTTAGTTTAGTTTATTTTCTTATTCCAATCCTTTTCTGCTAAGGCTTTAGTTTTGTTTTTTTTTTAGTGTAATGTTAAGGAATATCTTATCTTATTTTATACAATTACAAATTTATATATAATAATCTTATAATTATCTTAATTAAGTTTATTTTATTTCTTTTTCTGTAGATTATTCGAAGTTCTAATTTATTTGTTTATGTGTATACACATCATACTACGTAAGTTGTTTCTTTCTAGAATTATTTTAACTTTTTTGCAATCTTCTACTGATTAGGTTTTATTTCTCTTATTTAATGAAAAAACTTATCTTATTTTATACAACTACCTAAGGGCTTATCTTGTGCTTAAATTAAATACTTTTAAGTAAATTTTTTCTTTTTCTTTTTTGATAATTGGATTTATATATTTAATGGATAATAGGACTTATAAATTAATGTTGTATTTTATATTTTTACTAGTATTATGATCCGTGCACGGTAATATATATTGTAATTATATTATAAAATATGAAAAATAAGATATTATTGAAGCTTCATAAAGATTACATATATTAATCAATGCTAGTTTAGATGTATCGAAGTTATATATAAACAGAAAACAAATCAAATGTATATATATATATATATAGATCAAATAAATAAAAATATTTTGTTTTGAAAACTCATTAATTCATTTTCTAAATATAACATCTGGTTTTCAGAAACAAACAAAATTAAGAAAATTATTGAAAAATCACAAATAATAACAGAATATACTAACTGGATTTTCTCTTTAATTTTAAAAAAGTAATGTAAATTGAAAAAAAAATATTTGGTTGCCAAACTATAAAAGCTTAAAGAAGTTGTTGCTAACATTTTCTTCCACGATATGTGTCTCTATTCTTTTTTGTGTAGAAAGATTTCTGGAGTACTTGTTGCTCCTTATTCTTTCCTAAATGAATTTAGGATTATATTTTTAAGTATTAAATTTAATAATAAAAAAGGTTTCATGGCATTTTTTACCTGTACACACCAAAGAAGAGACTGTTAGTCACGATTCACCAAAAATGTGAGATTTTATATAAAGATTGAGAAATGAGTTTGAAGATAAACATAATCTGTCAGTACTTTTCACCTTCATACTTGAAAGAAAGAAATTATGATAGGATGATCTTTTGACGGATAAGAAATTTGTTGAAAACTATAAACTGCATATATGATTTAAGAAAAGAAAAAAAAAAGTGAGAAAGAGCAAGAAATGAAGAGCAGACAGTTCATCGTCATTTATATTAATAGAGAGAGATATTAAACAGTTTCAAAAATATTGGAATCGTGATGAGAAAATTTTGGGATTTTTTAGCATTTTGTTTTTTTCACTATAAGGTAACTTTAAACCACCCACGTTTCATTTAAAAAAAATAACAAATAGAAAAAAAAAATATTTGCTTTTCTTTATTTCTTCCATTTAATTTTATTATTTTTAAATTATCATGTGTCAGATTTTTATTTGCCAAGTGACTTGTGCTTTATAAGATAAATATGTACGTTTTTATTACAACACAATTACACTTGGGATGGAATAAAAAAATATTTTTATTTGGACGTTTAATACCCAATGGTTTTGGATTGGAATAAAAATACACCAAATAATAAAAATGTGTCATTTAAAACCCAAAATAATAAGTGTTGTTATTTTCATACACTCGATTTTCCAATAAAATCAAAATTCCAATTTTACTCCGGTTATCTAATTAATTATTAATTTTTAATATAAAAAATTTCGGTTTTTGTTAACCATTTTATACCAAAAATTAACCCTGGTTATCTCTCTTCTTCTTCTTCTTTCAAATTGTCGTTGCCCAAAAACCAAGATTGATCGGCGATGGAAGCTTTCATCGAAACAAATCAGCACTCATTTTCAATCTCTTCCTCTGATCTTTCCGTGATTGTTAGAACGTCGTAGTGGAGACTCGTGGCTAATCGATCTAAAGCTTCGGTTCTCGAAATCTATAGGTTCCGGGTAGGGATTGAATCAGTGAGTACAAAAGGGTGATTGTTAGAGAGAACTTTCTTGAGGTTACGGATGAAATTGAGTAAATTGCATCGTGGGTATTCCCATATTTCGATGCATCTAGAGTTTGTGAATCATGAAGAACTGACGAATGGGTTGTTGGTGCGAATTGGAATCAAAATAGGGTTTATAAACACTAGAGGAGGCGTTATTCGGTAGTTTTCGTGAATCCAAATGGTTAATTGCACGGTTGGGAGTTGTGTAGTGGAGTTTCAAATACGTAGAGATACTTCAAAGGAAAAGAGTTTTGAGTTCTTCAGTTTTATTGTTATATATTATGAAATGACTTGAAATGTTTTGGGTTAAGCTTAGAGAACAAGGGATAGTGATTGTTTTATTGTTTCGTGGTTTTTGGGTATTATCGAGCAACGACAATTAGAGAGAGGAGCAGACAATTTAGAGAGAGGAGCAACGACAATTAGAGAGGAAGAGGAAGAAGAAGAAGAGAGATGACCAGGGTTAATTTTTGGTATAAAATGGTTAACAGAAAACCGAAATTTTTTATATTAAAAATTAATAATTAATTAGATAACCGGGATAAAATTGGAATTTTGATTTTGTTGAAAAATCGAGTGTATGAAAATAACAACACTTATTATTTTGGGTTTTAAATGACATGTTTTTATTATTTGGTGTATTTTTATTCCAATCCAAAACCATTGAGTATTAAACGTCCAAATAAAAATAACTTCGGGTTTTTTTTGGCATTTTTCCCATTTTAGTTTTCTTCTTCAAATTCTATCTCATGCTCATGTACGTTTAATTTACAATTACCATTGATTGCTCTTGTGTCTCGTATAAATATTGGACCAAATGGACCACAAAGAATGGATAACCAAAATGAAGAACAAAAGAGTTCTTCATTAATGGAATCAAATACACATCGAATATTAGTGTTTTCGATTAACAAAACAATAGGTAATGGTGAAACCAAGTCATTGTTCAAACCAAGCAACAAACATCCGCATAACTCTTTATTACGTTCTTGTCATCATACATTTATTGCGATATCACATTACTCTTGATGCTTTCACTGTTTTAACATATTCATGGAAATTCAAACGTCAAGTATTCTATATTCCTATAATATTATATATATATTCGTTCATAACATAGACTAAATTGCATTATTAGAACAAAAGCTAAAACCAGTCGATCCTCCCCATCACACTATCATAGAAACTAAGCAGCAAAAAATAAATAAATAAATCATATATAAAGGAAAAATTCATATATAATTAAGGATATCTTGGCGTTTTAGTACGTTTCTGAAACTTAATTAGAATTTTGATACAGGTACTATTTACAATGAATAAAATTGGGTGGTGTGAGATAGAGGAGAGTAGAGATAGAGAAATTAGTGGGACAGAGGCGATGGGGGGAATATACGTTAAAGCTCTGGTCGGTTGGAAAAGAAAGAGGAAAGAGGAAAGGAGAGAGGGAAGAAAGAAAATGGATTGGACCCATGACTTTTTGGATGTCTTTTTTTTGTTCTATGTTCCTTTCTCTTTCTCTTTCTATTAATATTTTTTTTATTTCACTACAATCCCATTTTCTTAATTATTTAAATATTTATTAATATGCATTTTGTTTTAATGATTTTAAATATATTTTATTCAAAATATCTATATTTGTGTACCGTTTAAATCATTCAGCAGGTTTAAACTATCCAGCATGCCGTCCAGTAATATTTGTGTACGGTTTAAGCCATCCAGCATGACGTCTAGTAATATTTGTGTACGGTCCAAACCATCCAGCATGCCGTCCAGTAATATTTGTGTACGGTTTAAGCCATCCAGCATGACGTCTAGTAATATTTGTGTACGGTCCAAACCATCCAGCATGCCGTCCAGTAATATTTGTGTACGGTTTAAGCCATCCAGCATGACGTCTAGTAATATTTGTGTACGGTCCAAACCATCCAGCATGCCGTCCAGTAATATTTGTGTACGGTTTAAGCCATCCAGCATGACGTCTAGTAATATTTGTGTACGGTCCAAACCATCCAGCATGCCGTCCAGTAATATTTGTGTACGGTTTAAGCCATCCAGCATGACGTCTAGTAATATTTGTGTACGGTCCAAACCATCCAGCATGCCGTCCAGTAATATTTGTGTACGGTTTAAGCCATCCAGCATGACGTCTAGTAATATTTGTGTACGGTCCAAACCATCCAGCATGCCGTCCAGTAATATTTGTGTACGGTTTAAGCCATCCAGCATGCTGTCAAGTAATATTTGTGTACGGTTCAAGCCATCCAGCATATTTGATAGATTCAACTCATCCAGCATATTTTCACTATAAGGTAACTTTAAACCACCCACGTTTCATTTAAAAAAAATAACAAATAGAAAAAAATATATATAAAACGAAAAATATTTGCTTTTCTTGATTTCTTCCATTTAATTTTATTATTTTTAAATTGTCATGTGTCAGATTTTTATTTGCCAAGTGACTTGTGCTTTATAAGATAAATATGTACGTTTTTTTTACAACACAATTACACTTGGGGTTTTAGTTTTCTTCTTCAAATTCTATCTCATGCTCATGTACGTTTAATTTACAATTACCATTGATTGCTCTTGTGTCTCGTATAAATATTGGACCAAATGGACCACAAAGAATGGATAACCAAAATGAAGAACAAAAGAGTTCTTCATTAATGGAATCAAATACACATCGAATATTAGTGTTTTCGATTAACAAAACAATAGGTAATGGTGGAAAACCAAGTCATTGTTCAAACCAAGCAACAAACATCCACATAACTCTTTATTACGTTCTTGTCATCATACATTTATTGCGATATCACATTACTCTTGATGCTTTCACTGTTTTAACATATTCATGGAAATTCAAACATCAATTATTCTATATTTCTATAATATTATATATATTCATTCATAACATGGACTAAATTGCATTATCAAAACAAAAGCTAAAATCAGCCGTTCCTCCCCATCACACTATCATAGAAACTAAGCAGCAAAAAATAAATAAATAAATCATATATAAAGGAAAAATTCATATATAATTAAGGATATCTTGGCGTTTTAGTACGTTTCTGAAATTTAATTAGAAGTTTGATACATGTACTATTTACAATGGATAAAATTGGGTGGTGTGAGATAGAGGAGAGTAGAGATAGAGAAATTAGTGGGACAGAGGGGATGGGGGGAATATACGTTAAAACCCTGGTCGGTTGGGAAAGAAAGAGGAAAGAGGAAAGGAGAGAGGGAAGAAAGAAAATAGATGGAACCCATGACTTTTTGGATGTCTTTTTTTTGTTCTATGTTCTTTTCTCTTTCTCTTTCTCTTTCTATTAATATTTTTCTTTTTTTCGTTACAATCCCTTTTTCTTAATTATTTAAATATTTATTAATATATTTTTTGTTTTTAATTTTTTTCTACATACAAAAAAATTATGTATGTTTCTTTATAATTTGATATGCATTTTGTTTTAATGATTTTAAATATATTTTATTCAAAATATCTATATTTGTGTACGGTTTAAATCATTCAGCAGGTTTAAACCATCCAGCATGCCGTCCAGTAATATTTGTGTACGGTTTAAGCCATCCAGCATACCGTCCAGTAATATTTGTGTATGGTCCAAACCATCCAGCATGCCGTCCAGTAATATTTGTGTACGGTTTAAGCCATCCAGCATGCTGTCAAGTAATATTTGTGTACGGTTCAAGCCATCCAGCATATTTGATAGATTCAACTCGTCCAACAATATTTGTGTACGGTTCAAACCATCCAGCATGTTAGATAGATTCACACTATCCAACAATATTTGAATACGGTTTAACCCATCCAGCATGTTGGATAGATTTAAAATGTACAACAATATTTGTGTATAGTTCAAACCTTTCAACTTATTGGATAGATTCAAACTATCCAACAATATTTGTATCCGTACACCTTATTAAGTGTACAATGTACAGATGTCTGTACACTTTATAAAGTGTATAAATGTAATTTATTTAATTTATAGGATTTTAAAGAAAAAAATATAGAATCTTTTTGTATCTAAAAAGTTTCTAAAAAAAACTTCTATTAACAATTATTTAAGAAATTAAGAAATATGGAGAAAAGAGAAGTTACAATGGCAGAAATTGTAATTAAAGAGACTATTGAATGGCAAAAAAAGAGAAGGAAAATAGACCAACAGTGAAAATTGTGGGTTTATCTAATTGTAAATATGGACTGTATCAATCTGATAATTATGTTTCAAAAATGTATGTTTTTGCCAAATAACCCTATAATTAATATTTTCTTTGACTAAAAAAATTATAATAATATTTTCTATTGTATTTCTCATCAATTTATTTATTTTATTCTAAATAAGATGATATAACACAAAACTATCTCTAAAATAATAAATATTTGTTATCTAAAATATGTTTCTAAATTAGGTTATGGTCTTAATGATGTGGACAATGTGAGAAACTCAAGACGAGATTCATAGATTCAGTCTGCTAGCTACTTTTGACCATTAAGAAGCGCACTACAAGGAAACACGGATTTTACGACTACAATTGGCGACTAAATCAGTAGTCGTTAAATTAAGCGACTACGTACCCACTAATTAGCGACTGTTTTATGACTATTCTCACATAGTCACTTTTTAGTCGCTAATTTGCGACAATATATATTAATAGCTAAATTAGTCGCTAAAGGGCGACTAAAAAACGACCAATTTATAATAGTCGTTATTTTGGCGACTAATTTACGATAATTTCAGTGGGTCGCAAACGTTTGTCGCAAAATAGTCGCTAATTAGCGACTAATACGTAGTAGCTTGTGTAGTCGTAAAATTGGCGACTATTTTGCGATATATTCGGCGTGTCGCAAAATTTAGTCGCAAAATAGTAGCAAAATGTTGGTTCAAAATCATGTTTTTAACATTGCTGAGTAGGTGTACTGGTATTTGGTGACTACGTGATATAGTCACTTTTTAGTCGCTAAATATCTCTATATAAACTCAGCTCACCTATCGTTTTTTTCACCCAGAGAAACACAAAGCAACGCAAAAAAAAAAAAAAAAAAA
>NC_025693.1:23546024-23567817 GCF_000633955.1 Camelina sativa
CATTTTATGGTCGCTACCGTACTTGAAGGACCTTAATCTCCGACATAATATTGATGTGATGCATACAGAGAAGAATTTTTTGGACAACATCATGTACACTCTTATGCGTGTGAAAGGTAAATCAAAAGATTCGGTCATGTCAAGGTTAGATATAGCAAAGTTCTGTTCTCGGCCACACTTACATCTTGATAGTAGGGGTAAAGCACCTTTCCCGCCCTATACATTGACAGATGAAGCCAGAACAAGCTTATTAGAATGTGTGAAATACTCTGTGAAATTCCCAGATGGCTATTCAGCAGACTTAGCTAGTTGTGTTGATATGGAAAATGGAAAGTTTTCAGGCATGAAGAGCCATGACTGCCATGTTTTCATGGAGCGGTTACTTCCATTTATCTTTGCAGAACTCCTTGACCGGAATGTCCACCTTGCGTTATCAGGTATATTAATTAATTATTTAAAGTTCTATATATATATGAAGTGAGTAATTGTGATGAAGTTTGACTAAATATAATATTGTAGGGGTTGGAGCATTTTTCCGGGACTTATGCTTGAGAACTTTGCAAACAAGTCGACTTCAAATTCTAAAACAGAACATTGTTTTAATCATCTGCAATTTGGAAAAGATATTTCCACCATCCTTTTTTGATGTGATGGAGCACCTGCCTATACATCTTCCCTACGAAGCTGAATTGGGAGGCCCTGTCCAATATAGGTGGATGTATCCTTTTGAAAGGTTTTTTAAAAAATTGAAAGGAAAAGCAAAGAACAAAAGATATGCGGCTGGATCAATTGTTGAATCATATATCAATGACGAGATTGTTTATTTCTCTGAGCACTACTTTGCTGAGAACATACGAACAAAATCAAGGTGAGCAATTAAGAGTAAATATTTTTAATGTGATATTTAATTTAATAGTCATAATAATTACTTTTTAATTATTTGGTCAGATTAACAAGATTTGATGAAGGTGAAGCGTTTGAATATCATGTCCCTGGAGTACCTTCTATATTTACTCAAGTTGGCCGTCCAAGTGGAGAAATGAATGAAATATGGCTTTCACGTGATGACTATCGTTGCGCACACGCATATGTTTTACGGAATTGTGACTATTTTCAGCCAATTGAAAGGTATTTATATTTTCAGACTAGTTACATATTAAGATATCTAATTCTATTATATTTTCTCATATACATTGGTGATCTTATTTTTCTATATAGTATGTTTGAGGATTATATTTCGGCAAAATATCCAGGACTTACGGAGAAAGAACTCTCCGCGAAAAGAGCTGACGAATATCATTCTTGGGTCAAAGAATATGTATGTTAAACCATTTTTTGTGATATAGATATTGTACTTATTATTATTATTTAACATAACAAGACTTATATATATGCAGGTTAGTTATTGGAACGCCTCAGATCCATTTCCTACTTGGGTTCAAGAGATTGTGCATGGACCTTTGAACAAGGCTAAAACATGGCCAATGTATTTTACAAGAGGTTATTTGTTTCACACAGAGAACCACGGTGCTGGATGAAAGACATGTAATTATGGGGTCTCTGTTAAAGGTGAAAATTATGCGGATGCATCTGACGCTGCAGATTTCTACGGAACAATAACTGATATCATAGAACTTGAGTATGAGGGGATGCTTGGGTTGAAGATCACACTATTTAAATGCAAGTGGTATGACCCTGTAATTGGTAGAGGCACTCGGAGAAGTAATGGTGGTGTTGTAGACGTTCTTTCATCCAAAAAGTACAATAAGAACGAACCATTTATTCTAGGTATGTATATAAATGCCCCAATAATTATTTATTGTCATTATCACATTTAACTGTTTAGCTTTCATTCTTTCTTTACTGCTCTGTCAGAATACCAAATTTAGCAAATTAGTAATGTGTAACTTTTACACGTTGATTGCAAAACAGCATCTCAAGCCTCACAGGTTTGTTATATTCCGTACCCATACATAAAGAAACCGAAGTATTTATGGCTCATTGTTCTAAAAGTGAATCCGAGGGGAAACATTGATGGAGACCCGACTCTCTTGCAAACAGAAAATGATGATGCTGTATTGATGACCACAATTGAAGATGTCATAGTAGACAACTTGGAAATAGGAGATCCAATAAACATTGACTACGATGTTGCAGACGCGGAACCTGAAGATGAATTTATGTGTAATTTATCGTCTTCGGAAGATGATGAAGAAGACGACGAAGAACCCTGAAGATTATTGGTGCTTTAAGATATTTTTTTTTTTCTTTGTAATAAAAATTAAAAAAAACTTGTGTTTTCTAGTTATTTGAATTTATAAGCACCACATATTGAATCATAAGTTTTTTTGAGTGATAAAAAAAAAAAAATTCACAACTGGAGGTACTCGAACCCGGGTTGCTTAATGTTTAATAACCAAGCCATAACCATCTGATCCAACTTGTCTTTTGTGATTATAATAACAACGTTTTGTTAATAATGTGTAAATAATTTGTTTTATTTTGAACAAAAGAATTTGGGCCAAAAATCAACTCGGGCCCAAATAAAATTTGATCCACAAACCGATCCATCGCCTTTTCTTCTTCTCTTCGACAAACCCTAAATCATTTTCTTCTTCGATCAATCTGCAGCCATCGAATTTTTCTCTTCAACACAAACCCTAATTCGTTTTCTCTTCGATCTTCCTTTCTTCTCTTCGATCCTTCGATTCATCTTCCTTTCTTCTCTTCGATCCTTCTTTCCTCGATCCTTCTTTCCTTCTTTTATTCCTAAACAAAAGATCCATCTTCTTTCCTTCTTCTTTCATCGTCTTTGATCCATCTTCCTCGATCGTTGAATCCTCTCTCATGGCGTGGAATCCTGTAATTAAAACCAAAAGGAGAAAGGTTTAACCCAACCTTTCTCAGAGAGCCGGACCCTCTAACCCACCCCCACCCGCCGGACGAAGAAACAACCCTCTTCCACCTCAGTACACTTTCATGCCGACGGCTCGAATTCCTCCGCCGTTCACGCCACAAGAGATACAACGAGTCATCCCCCAGAGTTTCCGGAACTTTCCACCGCCACAGACGCTTTTCGAGGACACCGTCAATCGCCTTCCTGATCCGCCAATGTCGACAACGGAGGTTCAGAACAACGTTGTGAATGAACCGGAAGATCATCCGCTGTCTCCACTGCAGCAGTCCCATGGTCATTCTCGACAACCATCTTCTCAAGGTAACAATTACGATGCTGAGCCTCAACTCCAGGACGACACTTTGCAATCTCTTACTGCTCTGCTTAAGATGCCTGGCCGTGAGCAGTTTACGACTATTCTCTCTCCCATACTGTTGCCGAAGACAACTTGGTAATGTTTGTCTTTGGTACTTGTTTGTCTTTGGTTCGACAATATGCTACAAACTAACAATATGTTTACATGTGTGTGTGGAGGTTTGATCGGGACAAAAAAGGCCAACTTGTTAGGAAGATTACCAAGATTTTTACAAACAAATTCGATGGTCCATATTATACTTGGACTTGTGTGCCTCCGGATAGAAAAGAGAGATACTTCATCGAGTTTGCGGTAAGTTCTGTTCTCTGTAACCTGTTTTCTACTTTAGTTTGTTGCTTGTTTTCACTGACATAATTCTAACTCTCCTCTTTGTTATGTAGAAAACTCACACCTGGGATCCATTGATAACAGGTGCCGTTCAAGAACATTTCAACAGCATCTGTAACCGCCGGATGAAGGGCATGGTTAGCGATGCAAGGACGTCTGGAGTTAAACCTACATGGATAGAAGGTGAACTCTGGAAAGAAATGGTTGCTAATTGGGATACTGAAGAACAACAACAAAGGAGTAGCACCTATTCCAAGTGTCGTATGTCTGACCGTAATGGTCTCGGTCCTCACATCCACTTATCAGGCCCTAAGTCATATAGGGAAATCCAAGATGATCTGGTAATAATTCATTTCTACTTTGTTAGTTAAATTTATCAACATTTCTCCTTCATCCTAGTTTGTTTGTTACTAACCATTCTTTAATTTCTAACATCGCAGGAAGAGGAGTTGGGAAGAGAGGTCAGTATGGGTGAAGTTTTTTACAAAACACATACAAAGCCGGATGGTTCTTATGTTGATGGCAAGGCAGAGAAAATACATCAAGCTTATCAGCAGAAGTTGCAAGAGAAGATGGCTGAGCTCGAGGCAGATTCAACTATTTCAGATGGTACTTCACACCGTCGGGAGCTCACCACCGATGAATGTACTGCCATCTTTCTTGAGGTAAAGTAGCATTTCTACTCGATCATTCATTTCTTTTGCTCTTTACATACAGTTTTTCTTTTTCTTAAAACAGTGCACTGAGAAGGATTCACGAGGAACACCTTATGGTGTTGGAAGCCTCAAAGATACTCTTGGCAAGGGAAAGGGCAATCAACCATCACAAACCGAAGCCTTTCTATCATTGCAAGAGCAACTGAAGGAAGCTCAACGTCAGATTGAAGTTCAGGCTGAAATTCAGGCAGCTCTCAGAGCTGAAGCTGCTGCTCGAGAAAAAGAGACTGCTCTCCTTGTGGCTGAGCAAAAGCAGGAGTTGACGATGATGGCCAAGTTTATGCGCCACACTAATCCAGCCTACCTGGAGTTTATAACCTCTCAAACAGCTGAGGAGGACAATCTTCCATCAACAACTCCATGATCTCTATTGTTTCTTAACTCATGAACTAAGTTCTCAGTTTGTATGTGTCATAAACTTTTTCTTTCATTGCTTATGGTTTGATTTCCATTTTGGACATGTGTATGAACTGCTTTCAGAATTATGGTTATGTTTATTTTTCATATGATTTTTCATTTAGTAAATCAGTATTAAAAACAGGATTACAAAACAATAAAAATGATTACAAAACAATAAAAGCCAGTTAATTTAATTATTTTGTAAATCAAAGTAGTCGCTACATAGTCGTTGTTGAGACACCATAGAGTCGTTAAATAGTCGTTAAATACAACGACTAATTTCAGACTAAAATATTGCAAGTTTTTAATTTAAGTAAAAAGTCGCAACTTTGTCGCAGATTAGTCGCTAAACTTAGCGACTAATCAACGACTAAGGTCCACAAAGTCGTTAAATTATCGGGAAATTGTCACCAATTTCGGTGACGAAATTGCGACAATACAACGACGAATAAACGACAACAGTATATCGTCGGTAAATAGTCGCTAAATAACGACTTTAGGGGCATATATTCACATAATCAAACTAAATAGAAACGTCAAAATATTAAGAAAAATATATGAAAATAATTAAACGAAACAATGTATTTCAACCATTAAACGACTAACAAAAAGAAAAAAAAGAAAAAAAAAATCTTAAATAACACCAACAAAAACCCTATAAACTAATTTGAATGCTTAGTGATGAGGTCTGAAAATGCATAACCAGGGCCGCCACCTGCTGCAGCGGTTAATACGTGAGAGCCTCTTGGGAACATCAGGCAAAATAACGTCTTCGGTTGATGGTTGCACGGTGACTCGAAGCTTAATGCCAGCCTGACAAAGACCGGTCTTTAAGCTTACAAAATAATGCACTCCTGGTTTGGTGAGCTTAATGAGATCGTGTCCCGTCTTGTACACAGCTACGGTAGAATTTGGTTCACATGATTTGAAGTCAAGATCATCGCTGAGTTCTCTAACGTCGTTGAGTTTGTTGTTGTATTGGAAAAAGAGAGTATCTCCAACACGAAATTGTCTATCTTTACTCCACCTGTAATAGTAGTAACTGTTGTACACGCTCCATCCTTTAGAATCACCTACCTTGTAGATCTTTCCTCTCTTGCTCGGGGGTGGTGGTGGCGGAGAAGTCGGACGTGGCGGTTCATGGTTCATGCTCGGTGGTGGAGGAGGAATCTGACGTGAAGGGGCATGGTTCTTGCTTGGTGATGGTGGAGGAGCCGGACGTGACGGTTCATGGACCTTGCTCGGTGGTGGTGGTGAAGGAATCGGAGGTGACATGTCATTGACGACAAAAACGTCATATTTAAGTCCCGAGACGCGGCATTGAAATTCATTTGAGGTGATGAAGTAGTGATGTCCTGGTTCCTTGAAGGTTACAACATCGTATCCGGTGTTGTAAACAACTTTAGGAGAAGAAGAATTGCATGAATCATACTCTAAGGCGCTGGAAACTTGAGCGACGTCGTTGATGTCTTGATCGTACTCAAAGACGAGGGAATCTCCGACGTGGAATTTCTTATGTTCAGCCCAAGAGTCGTCCTTGATAGTCCATCCATAGTCACCACCGACTGTGTATAGTTTAGCCGAGGTGCAACTCAAGAGAAACATGATCACGACCATGAAGCCAAAGATCTTCTTGGTCACCATGATTCCGATCGTATGAATAGGAAGAAGAAGAAAAAAGATCTCTAAACTCAGCTCGCTGAATGAGAAAGAGAAGTATGGATGAATGTGTTTGGTGAAAAAAGAAGTCACGTATGAGCTCTATTTATAGAGTTTCACGATCCCTAATCATAATCCTTGTCTTATTTGGATTTAGTTTAGTTTATTTTCTTATTCCAATCCTTTTCTGCTAAGGCTTTAGTTTTGTTTTTTTTTTAGTGTAATGTTAAGGAATATCTTATCTTATTTTATACAATTATAAATTTATATATAATAATCTTATAATTATCTTAATTAAGTTTATTTTATTTCCTTTTTCTGTAGATGATTCGAAGTTCTAATTTATTTGTTTATGTGTATACACATCATACTACGTAAGTTGTTTCTTTCTGGAATTATTTTAACTTTTTTGCAATCTTCTACTGATTAGGTTTTATTTCTCTTATTTAATGAAAAAACTTATCTTATTTTATACAACTACCTAAGGGCTTATCTTGTGCTTAAATTAAATACTTTAAGTAAATTTTTTCTTTTTCTTTTCTGATAATTGGATTTATATATTTAATGGATAATAGGACTTATAAATTAATGTTGTATTTTATATTTTTACTAGTATTATGATCCGTGCATACGCACGGTAATATATATTGTAATTATATTATAAAAGATGAAAAATAAGATATTATTGAAGCTTCATAAAGATTACATATATTAATCAATGTTAGTTTAGATGTATCGAAGTTATATATAAACAGAAAACAAATCAAATATATATATATAGATCAAATAAATAAAAATATTTTGTTTTGAAAACTCATTAATTCATTTTCTAAATATAACATCTGGTTTTCAGAAACAAACAAAATTAAGAAAATTACTGAAAAATTATAAATAATAACAGAATATACTAACTGGATTTTCTCTTAAATTTTAAAAGAGTAATGTAAATTGAAAAAAAAATATTTGGTTGCCAAACTATAAAAGCTTAAAGAAGTTGTTGCTAACATTTTCTTCCACGATATGTGTCTCTATTCTTTTTTGTATAGAAAGATTTCTCGAGTACTTGTTGCTCCTTATTCTTTCCTAAATGAATTTAGGATTATATTTTTAACTATTAAATTTAATAATAAAAAAAGTTTCATGGCATTTTTTACCTATACACACCAAAGAAGAGACTGTTAGTCACAATTCACAAAAATGTGAGATTTTATATAAAGATTGAGAAATCAGTTTGAAGATAAACATAATCTGTCAGTACTTTTCACCTTCATACTTGAAAGAAAGAAATTATGATAGGATGCTCTTTTGACAGATAAGAAATTTGTAGAAAACTATAAACTGCATATATGATTTAAGAAAAAAAAATGTGAGTAAGAGCAAGAAATGAAGAGCAGACAGTTCATCGTCATTTATATTAATAAAGAGAGATATTAAACAGTTTCAAAAATATTGGAATCGTGATGAAAAAATTTTGGGATTTTTTAGCATTTTGTTTTTTTCACTATAAGGTAACTTTAAACCACCCACGTTTCATTTAAAAAAATAACAAATGGAAAAAAAAAAATAAAACGTAAATATTTGCTTTTCTTTATTTCTTCCATTTAATTTTATTATTTTTAAATTGTCATGTGTCAGATTTTTATTTATAAGATAAATATGTACGTTTTCTTTACAACACAATTACACTTGGGGTTTTAGTTTTCTTCTTCAAATTCTATCTCATGCTCATGTACATTTAATTTACAATTACCATTGATTGCTCTTGTGTCTCGTATAAATATTGGACCAAATGGACCACAAAGAATGGATAACTAAAATGAAGAACAAAAGAGTTCTTCATTAATGGAATCAAATACACATCCAATATTAGTGTTTTCGATTAACAAAACAATAGGTAATGGGTAAACCAAGTCATTGTTCAAACCAAGCAACAAACATCCACATAACTCTTTATTACGTTCTTGTCATCATACATTTATTGCGATATCACATTACTCTTGATGCTTTCACTGTTTTAAAATATTCATGGAAATTCAAACGTCAATTATTCTATATTCCTATAATATTATATATATATTCGTTCATAACATAGACTAAATTGCATTATTAGAACAAAAGCTAAAACCAGTCGATCCTCCCCATCACACTATCATAGAAACTAAGCAGCAAAAAATAAATAAATAAATCATATATAAAGGAAAAATTCATATATAATTAAGGATATCTTGGCGTTTTAGTACGTTTCTGAAACTTAATTAGAATTTTGATACAGGTACTATTTACAATGAATAAAATTGGGTGGTGTGAGATAGAGGAGAGTAGAGATAGAGAAATTAGTGGGACAGAGGCGATGGGGGGAATATACGTTAAAGCTCTGGTCGGTTGGAAAAGAAAGAGGAAAGAGGAAAGGAGAGAGGGAAGAAAGAAAATGGATTGGACCCATGACTTTTTGGATGTCTTTTTTTTGTTCTATGTTCCTTTCTCTTTCTCTTTCTATTAATATTTTTTTTATTTCACTACAATCCCATTTTCTTAATTATTTAAATATTTATTAATATGCATTTTGTTTTAATGATTTTAAATATATTTTATTCAAAATATCTATATTTGTGTACCGTTTAAATCATTCAGCAGGTTTAAACTATCCAGCATGCCGTCCAGTAATATTTGTGTACGGTTTAAGCCATCCAGCATGACGTCTAGTAATATTTGTGTACGGTCCAAACCATCCAGCATGCCGTCCAGTAATATTTGTGTACGGTTTAAGCCATCCAGCATGACGTCTAGTAATATTTGTGTACGGTCCAAACCATCCAGCATGCCGTCCAGTAATATTTGTGTACGGTTTAAGCCATCCAGCATGACGTCTAGTAATATTTGTGTACGGTCCAAACCATCCAGCATGCCGTCCAGTAATATTTGTGTACGGTTTAAGCCATCCAGCATGACGTCTAGTAATATTTGTGTACGGTCCAAACCATCCAGCATGCCGTCCAGTAATATTTGTGTACGGTTTAAGCCATCCAGCATGACGTCTAGTAATATTTGTGTACGGTCCAAACCATCCAGCATGCCGTCCAGTAATATTTGTGTACGGTTTAAGCCATCCAGCATGACGTCTAGTAATATTTGTGTACGGTCCAAACCATCCAGCATGCCGTCCAGTAATATTTGTGTACGGTTTAAGCCATCCAGCATGCTGTCAAGTAATATTTGTGTACGGTTCAAGCCATCCAGCATATTTGATAGATTCAACTCATCCAGCATATTTTCACTATAAGGTAACTTTAAACCACCCACGTTTCATTTAAAAAAAATAACAAATAGAAAAAAATATATATAAAACGAAAAATATTTGCTTTTCTTGATTTCTTCCATTTAATTTTATTATTTTTAAATTGTCATGTGTCAGATTTTTATTTGCCAAGTGACTTGTGCTTTATAAGATAAATATGTACGTTTTTTTTACAACACAATTACACTTGGGGTTTTAGTTTTCTTCTTCAAATTCTATCTCATGCTCATGTACGTTTAATTTACAATTACCATTGATTGCTCTTGTGTCTCGTATAAATATTGGACCAAATGGACCACAAAGAATGGATAACCAAAATGAAGAACAAAAGAGTTCTTCATTAATGGAATCAAATACACATCGAATATTAGTGTTTTCGATTAACAAAACAATAGGTAATGGTGGAAAACCAAGTCATTGTTCAAACCAAGCAACAAACATCCACATAACTCTTTATTACGTTCTTGTCATCATACATTTATTGCGATATCACATTACTCTTGATGCTTTCACTGTTTTAACATATTCATGGAAATTCAAACATCAATTATTCTATATTTCTATAATATTATATATATTCATTCATAACATGGACTAAATTGCATTATCAAAACAAAAGCTAAAATCAGCCGTTCCTCCCCATCACACTATCATAGAAACTAAGCAGCAAAAAATAAATAAATAAATCATATATAAAGGAAAAATTCATATATAATTAAGGATATCTTGGCGTTTTAGTACGTTTCTGAAATTTAATTAGAAGTTTGATACATGTACTATTTACAATGGATAAAATTGGGTGGTGTGAGATAGAGGAGAGTAGAGATAGAGAAATTAGTGGGACAGAGGGGATGGGGGGAATATACGTTAAAACCCTGGTCGGTTGGGAAAGAAAGAGGAAAGAGGAAAGGAGAGAGGGAAGAAAGAAAATAGATGGAACCCATGACTTTTTGGATGTCTTTTTTTTGTTCTATGTTCTTTTCTCTTTCTCTTTCTCTTTCTATTAATATTTTTCTTTTTTTCGTTACAATCCCTTTTTCTTAATTATTTAAATATTTATTAATATATTTTTTGTTTTTAATTTTTTTCTACATACAAAAAAATTATGTATGTTTCTTTATAATTTGATATGCATTTTGTTTTAATGATTTTAAATATATTTTATTCAAAATATCTATATTTGTGTACGGTTTAAATCATTCAGCAGGTTTAAACCATCCAGCATGCCGTCCAGTAATATTTGTGTACGGTTTAAGCCATCCAGCATGCCGTCCAGTAATATTTGTGTACGGTCCAAACCATCCAGCATGCCGTCCAGTAATATTTGTGTACGGTTTAAGCCATCCAGCATGCTGTCCAGTAATATTTGTGTACGGTTCAAGCCATCTAGCATATTTGATAGATTCAACTCGTCCAACAATATTTGTGTACGGTTCAAACCATCCAGCATGTTAGATAGATTCACACTATCCAACAATATTTGAATACGGTTTAACCCATCCAACATGTTGGATAGATTTAAAATGTACAATAATATTTGTGTACAGTTCAAACCTTTCAACTTATTGGATAGATTCAAATTATCCAATAATATTTGTATCCGTACACCTTATTAAGTGTACAATGTACAGATGTCTGTACACATTATTAAGTGTATAAATGTAATTTATTTAATTTTTAGGATTTTAAAGAAAAAATATATAATTTTTTTGTATCTAAGAAGTTTTCTAAAAAAAAACTTCTATTAACAATTATTTAAGAAATTAAGAAATATGGAGAAAAGAGAAGTTACAATGGCAGAAATTGTAATTAAAGAGACTATTGAATGGCAAAAAAGAGAAGGAAAATAGACCAACAGTGAAAATTGTGGGTTTATCTAATTGTAAATTGTGACTGTATCAATATGATAATTATGTTTCAAAAATGTATGTTTTTGCCAAATAACCCTATAATTAATATTTTCTTTGACTAAAAAAATTATAATAATATTTTCTATTGTATTTTTCATCAATTTATTTATTTTATTCTAAATAAGATGATATAACACAAAACTATTTCTAAAATAATAAATATTTGTTATCTAAAATATGTTTCTAAATTAGGTTATGGTCTTAATGATGTGGACAATGTGAGAAACTCAAGACGGGATTCATAGATTCAGTCTGCTAGCTACTTTTGACCATTAAGAAGCGGACCAGCTAAAGCGGTTGAATAGAAGGTTAGAAAAAAAGGTGGATTGTAGCGAAGAGGGACTCTCCGTTGAAAGACAAAAAAGCTATTCATTAGTTTGTTGATTCTTTTATGCAAATGAACCGTTTCTTTCATATAGAAAAAAATATCATCTATGAATTATTATTTTCTATCGTTATTCTCAGTAATTTATTTATTTTATTCAAAATAGGATGATATATATTAAGAACTATTTTAAAAATAATAAATATCTGCTATCGTAAATATGTTTCTAATTAGGTTTAAAAGAAGCTATTCATTAGAGGTCAAAAAAAAAACACATGCATCAAGATAAATTTAGGCTCTTTGATTTTTTTTAACTCCTAAATTCGAGTTTCATTATGGCATCTATAATTGATAAAAAAAGATTAATATTATTTAACTTGCGTATTGAATCGTTAGGGGCGTGGTGAAATTCACTATAATTATAGAATTCAAAAGTTAAAAAGAAATATATAGTACGCCAAATACTCCGTACGATAAACACGTACGGAATTATATAATTTACTGAGGCATCCTTAATTGACTAACTAGTCTTTTCGTTACTGCTTAGAATCTAACACATGTACGACAATGTAATTATATGGAACATGTTCACGTTTATGACTTTAGGGGCATATATTCACATAATCAAACTAAATAGAAACGTCAAAATATTAAGAAAAATATATGAAAATAATTAAACGAAACAATGTATTTCAACCATTAAACGACTAACAAAAAGAAAAAAAAGAAAAAAAAAATCTTAAATAACACCAACAAAAACCCTATAAACTAATTTGAATGCTTAGTGATGAGGTCTGAAAATGCATAACCAGGGCCGCCACCTGCTGCAGCGGTTAATACGTGAGAGCCTCTTGGGAACATCAGGCAAAATAACGTCTTCGGTTGATGGTTGCACGGTGACTCGAAGCTTAATGCCAGCCTGACAAAGACCGGTCTTTAAGCTTACAAAATAATGCACTCCTGGTTTGGTGAGCTTAATGAGATCGTGTCCCGTCTTGTACACAGCTACGGTAGAATTTGGTTCACATGATTTGAAGTCAAGATCATCGCTGAGTTCTCTAACGTCGTTGAGTTTGTTGTTGTATTGGAAAAAGAGAGTATCTCCAACACGAAATTGTCTATCTTTACTCCACCTGTAATAGTAGTAACTGTTGTACACGCTCCATCCTTTAGAATCACCTACCTTGTAGATCTTTCCTCTCTTGCTCGGGGGTGGTGGTGGCGGAGAAGTCGGACGTGGCGGTTCATGGTTCATGCTCGGTGGTGGAGGAGGAATCTGACGTGAAGGGGCATGGTTCTTGCTTGGTGATGGTGGAGGAGCCGGACGTGACGGTTCATGGACCTTGCTCGGTGGTGGTGGTGAAGGAATCGGAGGTGACATGTCATTGACGACAAAAACGTCATATTTAAGTCCCGAGACGCGGCATTGAAATTCATTTGAGGTGATGAAGTAGTGATGTCCTGGTTCCTTGAAGGTTACAACATCGTATCCGGTGTTGTAAACAACTTTAGGAGAAGAAGAATTGCATGAATCATACTCTAAGGCGCTGGAAACTTGAGCGACGTCGTTGATGTCTTGATCGTACTCAAAGACGAGGGAATCTCCGACGTGGAATTTCTTATGTTCAGCCCAAGAGTCGTCCTTGATAGTCCATCCATAGTCACCACCGACTGTGTATAGTTTAGCCGAGGTGCAACTCAAGAGAAACATGATCACGACCATGAAGCCAAAGATCTTCTTGGTCACCATGATTCCGATCGTATGAATAGGAAGAAGAAGAAAAAAGATCTCTAAACTCAGCTCGCTGAATGAGAAAAAGAAGTATGGATGAATGTGTTTGTTGAAAAAAGAAGTCACGTATGAGCTCTATTTATAGAGTTTCACGATCCCTAATCATAATCCTTGTCTTATTTGGATTTAGTTTAGAGGGATCATAATTTATTTTTTAATAAATATAATTGGTTTTTAATAAAATTTTCAAAATTTTAAAGAGTCAAAGAGTAATTTTTACTAACTATTTCACTAAAAATCTAATAATAATACACTAACAATCTATGTTACAGGGAAACGGAAACGGATACGCGGAAACGAAACGTTTCGGAAACGGGAAACGGGTTTTTTCAAAAATTAAGTAATGGAAACGTGTAGGAAACGTATATACATATATATATATATATATAGATATATAGATATAATAAATTCCCAAACATAAAAACCATATTTAAAAAATCTGAAACAACACAAATTCAAAACATAAATATTAAATAGTTTAATTAAAAGTAAAACTGTAAAAAACGTTCAAAATCAAATTTTTTGACCAACATCGCTATATATTTAGGGATTTTAACTTTTAAACTACTAATTATATTATATATTTTTATCATTATCCGTATCATGAATTCTTATAATTTTAATTTGTTTATTTATTAAATTTTGAAATTATAAAAAAGAGTTTCCGTCGTGTTTCCAAAACGGAAATGGAGTTTCCATCGTGTTTCCAAACAGAGATTTTTAGGAATCGTGTTTCTGTGACTTGTTTCCGAGTTTCTACGAGTTTCTGTTTCCGAAACGTTTTGGAAACGGGAAACACACCTCAAAAAGAGTTTCCATGCAACATAGCTAACAATAGTTAATATATAGTTTTATGGAGGATATACGGTTTCAATTGACACCCTTAATCTCATGTAGGTCCGTCATTGCCTATATTTCAAAATCTTGTATATATAGACTAAAATAATCATACATAGTTTTTCTTTTTAAAATCTTATCTCATGTATGTTTAATGTATAATTATTTTTGATTACCCGTTTAAATATCCATGAACCATAAAAAAAATTGATTAACTATGTAAGTTTTCGGATTTTTTGTGCATTTTCTAATGTTTGTAAATACTTTTCCAATCAATCGCCGGTGGTGAATAGTTTAATAATGAAATTTGGTTATTTACGAAAAAAAAAAAAAAAAGAACAAAACCATGACGAGTTCTTATCAATGGAATCAAATACACATTGAATATTAGTGTTTTCGATTATCAAAACAACATATAATAGTAAAACTGAGTCATTGTTCAAACTAAACAATAAACATCCACGTAACTCTATATTACGTTCTTCTCATTATATATATATATATACTCTTGATGCTTTTCATTGTTTTTAACCGATTCCAGGAGATCCAAACGCACCAATTATTCTATATTTCTTATCATTATATATTTTCATGCATAACATATACCAAAATTGCATTATTAGAAGAAAAAATGCTAAAATCAGCCGGTCCTCTCCATACTATCTTAGAATTTAGAAATCAAGGAGCCAAAGAAAAATCCGACTTAAAAGGGAAAAGAAAACCATATTTTCCTGATCAATTTATTTATTTTATTTAAAATAAGATGATATAATACTAACTATTTCTAAAATAATAAATATCTGCTATCTAAAATATGTTTTCTTAAATAAAAAAATATTTTCTAAAACATTTTAATGTTATGAAGTGAAGAGAGTATGTTTAAAACTATCATGAGAAAGTATTAGAAAAAAAAAACGTATGGCGACAACGGCGGCGATTTTTCGATCTCGGTTTTGAGCGATGTGTTCCGATGAGTTTGGGAGACGGAGAGAGGAACTCTTCTGTTCTCTGATGGGTGAGAGAAAGCAGGGTCAGATCGGAAGTCTGATTCTGTGTATTAAAAGGTTTCCTTCGATTTTCTCTGAGTATGGATTTAAATCAGGAAATTCGATACAATCGGATCTTAAGGATTTGATCTGGTTGGATTTGCAATTCCATTACTGGGATAATGAAAGGATTGCGTTTGCGGGCTTGATTGGGGATCCAGTTTCGGATTCGCTGAAATTTAAGGTGACGACTGGAATCGTATATTTGCGGGTCTTGATTATACGGTCTTTGTATTCTGCGTGGATCTTGGGATATGGAATTGATGGTGGGAAGAGTTTCGGGTGGTCTCTTAGGATCCTGTTGATTGGGATTTTCCATTATTGGCGACGAGGTTATAGGATGGATATTCGAGTATTTATTTGGGACCTGGTTCTCTTTCGTTCCATCTAGGTTTCATTTCTTCTCTTATTCCTTAGTTCTATCTGGTGTGTTTTGCGGTATATTGCTGTGGTTAGTGCTCGGGTCTTGGTGTTGGTGGCTTTCTCTATGGCTCAGTCAATGTTTCTCAAGGGTAAGGCTCCTTTGGTGCGCACGGAGACAGTTAAAATCTCCAACTCGGTAATGGCTCAAAGGATTCAGCAGTTTTCTCTTACCCTTATAGGGAGATTGATGAATCCATCGATGCAACGAATGGAGTTTCTGGTGTCCACTATGCCTAAGATTTGGAAGCTTGAAGACAAAGTGGTAGGAGCGGATTTGGGGCAAGGTACATTTCAATTCAATTTCGCAGAAGAGTCTGATATGCAAGGAGTCTTACAAAATGGTCCTTACCATTTTGATAGCTGGATGATCTCCTTGGTGAAGTGGGAGCCCATCATTTCCTCAACTTATCCCTCAGCTATCAACTTTTGGGTGAAGGTTTCTGGTATTCCAATGCACCTTTGGGAGTTTGCTACATTGGAGGCTATTGGCAAGAAGATTGGGTTTATTCGAGACATTGATGAAGAAACCGGCAGTGTTTGTGTTACAGTTAATGGCTTCAACCCCCTCCTCTTCAAGATGGTGGTGCCATTTGAATCGGGTGATGAAGTGATTGTTTCACTGGAGTATGAAAAGTTGACAGGTTATTGTGACAACTCCTACCGCCTCACTCATGATGAGAGAAGTTGTCCGGAGCTTCAAAAGGGAGTTGGAGGTCAGGGTTTTGAAAATCAAGGGGATAAACGTGGAGCTCAACGTCACCAGGGGGTTGCAAAACAAGGTGCTTTTCACACTGATGGTGGCTGGGAAAAGCCCAAGAAGTCGGCTAAGAGAGCCTTGGATTTCCAGGTTCACGATTCTGTTCCAGGGGTGGGTAGTTCTGGTCATTACCAACAGGATCGACAGTTTGGTTTGGTTTCGTATTGTGAAGCAACGAAGGGTTTGGGAGGCAAGAGTGGGGGTCAGATGGGTTCACGAGAGTTCATGGGTCAGTCTTCTTCACATCCCCTTAACCGCAAAGGGACAGGAAAGGCATGGCCAAAGCCCATGTATAAGGTTAAAGTTGGTCACAAGGATAAGCAGTTACAAGATATCTTTGGTGGGAGCTCCGCGGGTCCTGATCAAGGTATTCCGCTTCGAGATACAGAGATGGAGAGCTCTCCTAAAAACGGAACTGGGAAGGTCGGACTTGAGTCGGAGTTTGACGAAGCTAACGATGATCTCCTTGAGGAAGGGGAAGCTACAGAGGAATATCTTCATGAGGAAGATGAGGTCGCGGATGATCAGGGTAATACGGTCTCAGTAGAGATGGGGTTGGGAAATCCAGCGACTAAGGAGGCCAATCTCCAAGGTATTTCTTCATCCTCTTCGCTTGACTTGGCTGTGAGTGTCGTGAGTTCAGCTTTACAACGGGTGAGTTTAGGTCAAAAGACAAAAGAGGTAGTACGGAGGTTGTCGAATCAGACTAAGTCTGTAGTCAAAAAACCGAATGTAGTCAAAAAACCGGCTGTGTATTTAGCATCTCCCGGTAAACGCCTGCTAGCTAAAGCTTTGTCTAAATCTGCAAGTGCAGGTGAAGGTAACAAACAGAAACGGTCAGGGAAGCAAGGGAACAAGGCCATGGATGGCAAACCTGCTGGTGGGGGTCGACCAGTAACAAAGGGGATGGTGGCTCTCCTGAAACCACCGGCTCAAACGTGAAAATCTTGAGTTGGAACTGTCAGGGCATTGGGGCAGACCTGACAGAGAGTTCTTTGGGAGATTTGTGGAGGAAGCATCGTCCGGATATTTTATTTTTGTCAGAAACCAAAAAATGTTTTTCTTATTTACAAAAATTTCAGAATAAATTTGGTTATGAAAAATTGTATACTGTTGAACCCCGAGGGGCAAGTGGTGGTTTGGCTTTATTTTTTAAAAATGAGTTAAATTTATCTATTCTCTTTGATAATGATCGTATTATTGACACACAAGCCTTGGTTGGGCAACAATTGATATTTTTGTCTTTTGTTTATGGGGATCCAGTCCCTCAACATCGCGAAAAAGTTTGGGATAAATTAATAGATATTGGGTCTTTTCGAATTGATCCCTGGTTTATTATTGGTGATTTTAATGAGTTAGTTGGAAACCACGAGAAGCAGGGTGGTGCCTTGCGACCAGCATCTTCATTTCAGCCTTTTATTTCAATGCTTCGGCATTGCGGGATGCTTGAATTTCCTTGTTATGGAGAACAATTATCCTGGCGAGGGAACCGTTGTAATAATCAAGTGGTTAGATGTCGATTGGATCGAGCCTTGGGTAATGAGGATTGGCATGGGTTTTTTCCAAATTCGAAAGTGGACTATCTGGAGATGATTGGGTCGGATCATAGTCCCATTTTAGCAACCTGTTTGACAACAATTCGGAGACGGCAAAGGCAGTTTAGGTTTGATAAACGATGGTTGGGCAAGGAAGGCTTAGTTGGGGCGGTTGAGTCAGGGTGGAACCGGACAAGGAACTTTCGGATTCCGGGTTTCATCGATAAGATAAGGAATTGTAGGAATTCGATCTCCTGGTGGCAGAAAAATAATGTTAGTTCTGGTCCGTCTGTCATTGCTTCCTTGAAGACGGCGCTTCAAGAGGCGAAAATGGATGATTCGATTCCACAGGCGGAAATTAGGGACATTGAGAGGAAACTAAAAGAGGCATATCGTGATGAGGAAATTTATTGGCAACAGAAAAGTAGAAAATTCTGGCTAAGGGTGGGGGACAAAAATACATCATATTTTCACGCATCTACCAAACAACGGCGAGTGCGTAATAGGATTGTTGGCTTATTTGATGCCAATAACGTTTGGAATGAATCAAGTTCCGGCATGGGGAGGATTGCTACATCATATTTTGAGGATCTTTTTAAGAAATCGGATAGTAGGGGTATTTCCAGAGATGCTTCAAGCAGTTACTCCGACTATTACGGATAGTATGAATATAGCTCTGACTCGGGATATTTCGGAAGCGGAAGTCCGAAAAGCTTTATTCGCCATGCACCCGGAAAAAACCCCAGGACCGGACGGGATGACGGCTCTGTTCTTCCAACGGTTCTGGTCCTCTCTTAAAGGGGATTTGGTGGCCCTGGTTAGAGAATTTTTTCGAACTGGTAATTTGATCCGCTTCTTAATGAGACTAATATATGTCTCATTCCAAAAGTGGATCGACGCAGCGGATGGCTGAGTTTAGGCCAATTAGCCTTTGCAACGTGAGCTACAAAATTATTTCCAAAGTTTTGTGTTTTCGGCTGAAGCGTTTATTGCCCGCCTTGGTTTCAGAAACACAATCAGCCTTTGTTTCTGGGCGTTTAATTACAGATAATATTTTGGTAGCTCAGGAGATGTTCCATGGGCTAAATACTAATTGTCGGTGTAATTCGGAGTTTTGGCTTTCAAAACGGATATGAGTAAGGCATATGATCGGGTTGAGTGGGATTTTTTGGAGGCGGTTATGGTCCAATTAGGATTTGATAGAAAATGGATTTCATGGATTATGTGGTGTGTCTCGTTAGTGTCGTACCAAGTTCTCCTGAATGGTCAACCCCGGGGTTTTATTAGGCCACAGAGAGGATTACGGCAAGGAGATCCTCTGTCGCCTTATCTATTTATACTTTGTACAGAGGTATTGATAGCTAATATCAAAAAGGCTGAGAGGGAGCAGAAATTAACGGTTATTTCCATTGCCCATAGTAGTCCTACTATCTCGCACCTGTTGTTCGCTGATGATAGTTTGTTCTTTTGTAAGGCAGAGGCAACGGAATGTAGGACGGTAATGGATATAATAGGTAATTATGGTAGAGCCTCAGGTCAAGAAGTTAATCTGGAAAAGTCATCTATCATGTTTGGGAAGAAGGTCCCGGAGGACATACGATCTCAATTGAAATCCGTTATTGGTATTTCTAAGGAGGGCGGTATGGGCTCCTATTNATTGAAATCCGTTATTGGTATTTCGAAGGAGGGCGGTATGGGCTCCTATTTGGGTATTCCTGAAAACCTGCAGGGTTCAAAAACTAAGGTTTTTAGTTATGTCAAGGATCGATTGGATGATCGAGTAAATGGCTGGTCTGCAAAGCATTTATCGAAAGGTGGTAAGGAAATTATGATTAAATCAGTGGCTTTGGCACTTCCAACACATGTTATGTCATGTTATAAATTACCACAGAAGTTGACATCTAAATTAACGAGTACTGTCTCCACTTTTTGGTGGAAATCTAATGATAAGGCTCGAGGTTTGCACTGGGTTGCGTGGGACAAACTATGCAAAGATAAAAGTGAAGGGGGTTTGGGTTTCCGAGCTTTGGAACAATTTAATGACGCTATGCTGGCCAAACAGTTTTGGCGATTAATTCACAATCCGTCATCTTTAATGGCCCGGGTGATGAGAGGACGGTATTTCAGGAACAAACATCCTCTTATGGCAAAGAAACCGAATAATCCTTCTTTTGCCTGGCGGAGCATTTTTTCAACTAAGGGATTGGTGGAACAGGGTGCGCGATGGGCTGTAGGTTCTGGTTGTTCCATTTCGGTTTGGCGGGATCCATGGTTACCGGATATTCATCCAAGATCTGCAAATGGTAGGGGGAGGTTTTTGCTCCCGAGTTTGATGGTTAATCATTTAATTAATCCAGTTACAAAGGATTGGCATTTGCCTATTCTAGAGGAGTTCTTTGATCCGGTGGATATACCACTTATTTGGAGTTTGCCGGTTAGTAAAACTTTTCAACCCGATAGATTGTTATGGCATTATACTAAGTCAGCCAGGTATTCGATAAAGTCAGGTTATCGGTTAGCCCGGGAATTAATAGCGGAAGTGGAGTATGGGCCATCGTGCAGTTCTCTGCGGGCTCAGTCCTGGAAATTAGATGTACCTCCGAAGATCCAACATTTTTTCTGGCAAATTGCCTCGGGTACCCTTCCAGTGTTAGAACGGCTCGCGTATCGGGGAGTTCGTTGTGATGTTTTCTGTAAGCGGTGCGGTTTGGCGACGGAAATGGAAACTATTAACCACGCACTGTTTGTTTGCTCCCGGTCGCGCAGTATTTGGGAGTTGGTCCCGATGCTGTTGGAACCGGGAGGTTTTCCATTTGCCTCGATTTATGCGAATTTAGATTTCATATTTTGGAGGGCGTCTTCTCAAGGCGGGGCTTCTGATATCATCTCTTCTCTCCCCTGGATTTTATGGTCACTTTGGAAAGACAGGAATAAAAAGGTTTTCCAGGGTATTGAGCTAGAGCCAATTGAGATTATAAATCAAGCGGCAACTGATAAGATAATTTGGGAGGATGCCAAATCTTATTCAGTGAACAATCCCCTCCCTCCACCCGTAGTGGAGGTGAGGGATTCCTCTATTTTCTGTCAGGTCGATGGTTCATGGAAAGGGACCGACCCTTTTCAGGGTTTGGGTTGGTGGTGCTGTAATGGTGATGATATTACGCTTCTTTTAGGAGCTCAGAGCCTTAGACGTGGCCTTTCTCCCCTTCATACAGAATTGCAAGCGCTGATCTGGGCTTTGGAGTCTTTACTGGCGGCTGGAGTGAGTTGTCAGGCCTTCGAGACGGATTGTGCAGAGCTTGTTGCGATGGTGCAGTCGCCAGATGATTGGCCCGCTTTCACGAATTTATTGGAGGATTTCTCGCAGCTTCGCTCCTTCTATCCATCCTTCTCCCTCGTCAAGATTCCCCGCGACGTCAACGTAAGAGCAGATTGTCTTGCTCGGTCTTCAAGATCTTTACCTTCCGAATCGTTATTTGTAAACTCTTATCCTCCTGTTT